>NC_040011.1:24593322-24712848 GCF_000972845.2 Larimichthys crocea
CCAAAGGACTGGCACACCTGGCACGGTGAGCGGCCAACCCAGGTATGAGGAGGAAGAAAAGGACCTGGAAGAGCAATGAAGATGGTCGTGTCCCATTGTCCAGAACTACAAAGAGAAGGCAGGAGTGGGCTAGGATGAAGGAAGACAGCAAGAATGAGGAATGAAAGAACATGATGAAGATGAGAATTACCGGTCTGTTGTACAGAAGTGGACCAGCAGAAAAGTAGCAATGCTTCCTGCTACTTTATAACTGTCCACCCCTGTATGATAGACTGGTAAGGGAAGGTGGATGATAGGAGGGAACAGTCTGCTGTCCAGGCGTAAACAAGAGAGATCTTTACAGTTCCCCCGTGGTAACTATCAGGCTCCCCTTCCGATTGTGAACTCAGCGTCCGCCTCTTTGGTCCAATTTACCACCTGTCATCACAGAAAGATCTAGCCACAATGGACCACGCGGACGCTGATGCTCTTCAGCACACCATTACCAGCCAAGATTATACACGTGGACAAAATTGTTGGTACCCTTCGTTCAATGAAAGAAAAATTCACAATGGTCACAGAAATAACTTCAATCTGTAAAAAGTAATAATAAATATAAATTCTATGAAATTTAACCAATGAAAGTCAGACACTGCTTTTCAACCATGCTTCAACAGACTTATTTAAAAAAAATAAACTCATGAAACATGCCTGGACAAAAATGATGGTACCCTTAGAAAAGACTGAAAATAATGTGACCAAAGGGACATGGTAATTCAAGGTGTGTCCACTAATTAGCATCACAGGTCTCTATAAGCAGAAATCAGTCAGTGGGCCTATATATAGGACTACAGGTAGTCACTGTGCTGTTTGGTGACATGGTGTGTACCACACTCAACATGGACCAGAGGAAACAAAGGAAAGAGTTGTCTCAGGACATTAGAAAGAAAATTATCGACAAGCATCTTAAAGGTAAAGGCTATAAGACCATCTCCAAGCAGCAGATGTTCCTGTGACAACAGTTGCACATATTATTCAGAAATTTAAGATCCATGGGACTGTAGCCAACCTCCCTGGACGTGGCCGCAGGAGGAAAATTAATGACAAATTAAGGAGACAGATAATACGAATGGTAACAAAAGAGCCCAGAAAAACTTCTAAATAGATTAAAGGTCAACTTCAAGCTCAAGGAACATCAGTTTCAGATTGCACCATCCGTCGTTGTTTGAGCCAAAGTGGATTTGAAGGGAGACGACCAAGGAGGACACCATTGTTGAAAACAAGTCATAAAAAAGCCAGACTGGAATTTGCTAAACTACATGTTGACAAGCCACACAGCTTCTGGGAGAATGTCCTATGGACAGATGAGACAAAAATTGAACTTTTTGGCAAGGCACATCAACTCTGTTCACATCTGTTCACAGATGAAACAATGAAGCATATAAAGAAAAGAACACTGTCCCTACTGTGAAACATGGAAGAGGCTCTGTTATGTTCTGGGGCTGCCTTTCTGCATCTGGCACAGGGTGTCTTGAATCTGTGCAGGGTACAATGAATTCTCAAGACTATCAAGGGATTCTAGAGAGAAATGTGCTGGCCAGTGTCAGAAAGCTTGGTCTCAGTTGCAGGTCATGGGTCTTGCAACAGGACAATGACCCAAAACACACAGCTAAAAACATCCAAGAATGGCTAAGAGGAAAACACTGGACTATTCTAAAGTGGCCTTCTATGAGCACTGACCTTAATCCTATTGAGCATCTTTGGAAGGAGCTAAAACATGCCGTCTGGAAAAGGCACCCTTCAAACCTGAGACAACTGGAGCAGGTCAAAAGGTTGTGCAACAAAATATTAAGTTTATGGGGTACTATCATTTTTGTCCAGGCATGTTTCATGAGTTTATTTTTTAAAATAATTCTGTTGAAGCATGGTTGAAAAGCAATGTCTGACTTTCATTGGTTAAATTTCATAGAATTTTTATTTATTATTACTTTTTACAGATTGAAGTTATTTCTGTGACCATTGTGAGTTTTTCTTTCATTAAACGAAGGGTGCCAACAATTTTGTCCACGTGTGTATACATATACATATACAATTAAGTTAAACTGGACAAGCCATAAACTCAAATCGGCGCATAATGGTCAAACTCCCACTATTGACAAACAAGAAATTCACAGTGAAAAAACAATAAATCTTCACAAACACTAGTGCAGCACTTCTGTTAGTGGTATTTCAAGTCACAGGCACCACCCTCATCTTTTCCTCTTTGCTATACTTGCAGTTATTGCTGTCTATGTAGGTGAACAATGCTTGAGATAAGAGTGTGAAAGTAGGCGCGGGTAGATATTTCCTTTCTAAACAACTTTAAATTCATTAAATTTCATTTTGTTCATATGTTTGTACGTAGATGTCCCATTTTTGGTTTCTATGTGAATCTAAGATGATTTAGATTTATTTTTCTGTGACTGAATTCCTCTTGTTAAACATTTAATTGTCTGCATTTGATTGTGTCTTATATTGAAACATTGAAATAAAAAAAATTAAAACTTGAAATTATCATCTTATTTTAAATTGAAATGTGATTGATCAAATGTAATTCATCTGCTTAGTTTAAACGGAGCTCTCCTGTGTACAAATATATGACAAAATCCATCCATAAATCAGATATTTATAGAGTGTATATACTGGAAAATTATGAAATGATGAAGATTTGTAGCTCTGGTAGACCCAACAAAATTGTTGAGCTGGATGCAGATTCATTCATTCAAGTCTTTGGGTGTATCTCGAAGAATTCAAACAAATTGTTATAAAAATAGAAAATATTATTTGAATCTAAGTCATTTTTATTAATTCCAGCTGTTCTATATACGCATGATACACATTGAATTTCATACAGTTGTACAATCTGTTAGTATTTTACCCCTTAATATACATGTCCTTCAATCATTCTGTAGTAGTTGGGTGGTTTAAGTAATGGGTCATTTAGTGGAGATGTTAAACTCTGTCTCATCCCATCTGTAGTGTAAGTAAAATGTATATATGAGATTTACAGTGTACCACTAGATATATATTTTTAATTACCATTGATACCTGGTTGATAATTAAATATTTCAAAACAAAAGTAACAGCAAAAACTGCAACACGTTATGATTTTATGTGTTTGCCGCTCCCGTCGCTACATGGTACAGACTCTGAATCATCATGACAGTGAACAGCTACATCAGTTACTCTCCAGTTAACTGCCTCTCTCTCTCTCCATTATAATCAACACTCAGCGTTTCACAGTGAATGATAATGCCTTATTTATACTTTGATTTATGTTACCGGTTCAAAACATGTTCTGTTATCCTTTAAAGTTTACAAAATTATTCATTATTTTTGTGGTTTTCTTGAAATGTCATTACCGATAATAATAGGTGAGGGGCGTTTAAGGAATAAAACAGCTTTCCCACTCCCCTGGGTCTAGAAGAGATCTTGAGAAAATGTTAATTATTAGAGAAGTCTGTCGTAATAAACACACATCTGCTCAAGGAGATAAGAATAGATGTTAAATTTGTCGGAGTGTATGAGGAAGCTGATAAGAGACAAAGGACAAGGTGTGTGAGAAAACAAATTAATGAGTTAATTTCGATGACTTGATGAAGTTTAATTTGGCAGAACTGAATATTATCTGAAAACTGCATCTGGAGCTGAAAGTACAGCCGTCACATTTACTGCGTTGTTATAGCTTATTTAATTTCAAATCAAATTATTCTACAAGGTTTACCATGTTATTAGATTTTTTTTTTTACATTTACTGAGCTTTTGTTGTTGAAATTACTGTTAAGGGAATGTATTCCGTTTCCTTTTTGCTTTCCTGGCCATTGTGTTGTGACTGGAAGGTTACTTCTCTCAATATTTCTCAGTGTGAACAGATTCATGTTATAGTGAACTGTATGTAGTGTATTTGATCATTATGATTACATGTATTATGCTATGCCGTGTTGTTTACCATACACTTGCATATACTGTATGTGCTGAAAACTGTCATGTTACCTTAATAACGCCACTTCAAAGGTTAGTTTTGTAAAAAAAAAAAAATTACCCAGCAGAAAATCCGATCTTCTGATGATCCTAAAAGGCACTACAAGGACCAGGAATAACTGTTCAAATTGTTTAAAGGACTAGTGTAGTTGCTGGTTGCAACCCCCTCTTCTCACCCTCTCTTAGTGTTTAGTTCTGGGCTTCTGTTGATAGATGCATACCGGACCAGACCTTTAAGTCATTTTTATTATTTATATTAATATTTATAGCTTTCTAAACAAACAGCTCATAATTTATCTCTGAAGAGTCCTCCACAGTAAATTGTGCATTACATATATTAGACAGTGTAAATCTATTATGATCATCTTTCCATTTAATTCTTCAGATCAGGTTGAGTTGTGGCCTCATCTGTAAGCAATCCAGCGATGAATAACTGTGTTATGAAACACACAATAATCACGAGGCACATCTGTGCAGTGACTTCTGAAAACCCACATGGGAATGTGATTTGTTACACATGACCGGAACAGTTCAGTCTGTATCATCTGTATCACAGACTGTGTTGATATTCAGAGTGTGTTTTCCCAGTTGAGGAGCCGCCTGCGAGTGACCCCATGGAAATAATGACCACAGCCTTGTTTTTGATTTGCAGTGGTTGCCACCTACTTTAAACTCAGGACTGAAACATTGCCTGTGGATGTAGTTTCAATAAATAATAACGGCCTTAGACATTTTATACCATGTTGTGTCATAGTTTCTGCATCCCTGTGACGTTATTTGCTGTATTTTGGATATGTACTAAAACCTTGCATGACTGAGCTGAACCTAACCCTACAAAAGGGAGGGTTTTTAGCGTTCTAGTTTGTTGGATGTAGATTCATTTACAGAAATGCAAACAGTCAGCCAATGTTTGTTTCACTGGTTACCAATCATGTGTTTACAGAGCTGAAATGGAATACAACAACAGAGCAACAAGACAATACACCGTTGAGAAGAAATGACATAGACTTAGATTTAACTCTTTAAGTTGGTGGTTTAAGATCCGGTCACATTAGCATTCAAAACAGAGAAGATGTTTGAAACGGCAATCTGTGTACTTCACACTCGTAAATTTTATTGCTCACCTTTGGCTAACTTTGACATACGAATTCACACCACTGACCAATAGCAAATTGTCTGGATGGAGAGGAGAGGCCACAAACGGGGAAGTACTGCTGTAGTTTTTAATTGCGTTGCTTCCTTCAGTTTTATAAAACGTAGTAAAAGTAAAAACTGGTCGAAAAAACAGGAATGGTTTGTAGACAGTTATGAGACATAGTCAGTGGTAGACTCTTAATTGAATAAAATGATGTACATTCTTGAGAACAAATGCCAGAAACAATCTCCTTGCACCTGACGCCTAACAGTACAATATTCTTAGCTTACTAAAATGTCATCTGTCTAAAAATTGGTTAATTTGGTTAATTAAAATAATTAACCTGTACAAATGATTAAACTATCTATCTATCTATATATTTATTTATTTAAACACCAGGCAAGTGCAATAACATAAGACAGCTTATATTATTTAGTAGTCCAACAGCAAGAAGCCCAGCTCATGTCTGCCTTTTAGCCTTTTAATTCATGAAGCTCTTGTCCCAGATTTACTCTTCTCTGGCGGCTTCTTGCTTGATCGCTGTCTCTTTCTCATTAGCTTCCATAGTCTCTTCGCCATTATGTCTATAGAAGCTGCTAAGCCTGGTTATGCTGCCTGCTCATCTGACTCCAGTTCTGGCATGACACTGGCTTTGCTCCCATTCTGCATTTCCCCTATGCCTACACCTCCTCTTTCCAGTAGTCTAAAATGCCTGTGGTATACACACACAGCACAAACACTCTGTGCTCTGAACTCACAGTCCAGGCAACCCGGCTAATGAACTAAGCTGATATGAGCTAACAGCAGCTATAGTTCGCAGCAGTTTGTTTAACTGATAATCAGGAAAAATTCAAAATGATTTAAAATTATTTTTATGGTAGAAAAAGTACAGTGTTGCTTTAAATGACCACATGTGGGTCTCAGGGACCTATGAACATCACAGCTTGTGTTGAGCCCTGTATATCTCGTCTCGAATATAAAATCGTAACATTTCAAGCTGTCAAACAGGCAAGGCAGTGCACAGCTTATTCAATTTAGTCTATCTGAGAGACAGAACAGATGTTTTTTTGTTTTTTTTTCACATGTCTATCTTTATTAAAACAAGTTAAAATGATAAACACTACATGACACACAGCCAACTTCATGTGGCTGCACACTGATTTAAAAAAGAAACAGTAGTGAGAAAAACTCCAGCTGGAGCTGGTATTTACTTTGCTGGGCTGTCGTCGGTGCATCCGTGACTTTGCAAATAAACGAACCACATATTGCTCCAAAGGTAAAAAATAGAGAGAACATCTAAAAAAAAAAAAAAAAAAAAAAAAAAAAAAAGACTGCCAAGTATAAGAAATCTAAACAAAACTTTCTTTATATGCTTGGAAACTTTGTTTGGATCTAAAATTCACTAAAACTCTACAAAGTATAAAACATTTTCTATCTTTATTTTCTGATTTTCATGACAACAAATTTGCCTACATTTGATTCCAGCTCACATCTGCAACCTGCTGCAGCACTTTGTGCCAGAACTGTAAAACTGCGGGAAGCCCCAGTCAGTGAACTGTAGGTATTGACTGTTCAGGGACCACTGCATGCCCGAGGTAGGTAATTGCATGATAGGCTCCTATGCCTGCAGGGACAGACAGAGGCAAGGAGAGAAATGGTCACATTGTGGCCTTAATGAACACCAGCAGGATGCCTCACAACTTTGATAGCACAGAGCTGTGCAGTGGTAGACCTGCCCGCTTTGATAAGAGATTTAAAGAGTCTGTCCTGAATGGTTATTGGAGCAAATAAAGTAAGACATGGGTTTATCTTTCAGCACGCTGTCAGACTTCAAACTTGGGTCACTGCCTTTTGGAAGAGAAATGAGATTTGATTTGTGATCAGTTGAGGATTTTGTTGCTTGAGGCTGGCAGTATACTCCAAACATAATTGAATTTGGCATCTTCTCAGAGGCGGTCGAACTGCTGTCAAATAGACTGCACTGCGAGCATATGGGAGTACACTCACTGCAAGTTTGGTTTGTTTAGGGATGTCGATGCCAAAATGGAGGAACTTGCAGCAGGAGGAGGCACAGTGGGAAAACCAGAGAGCCCAAAGCATGGATGTACAGTACAACTCAACTAATTTACAGTAATGGGTGGCAGTGAACTGTCATTTCTTTAAGTTACCATAATACTAGTTTGCATGCTAATGTTCCCAGCTGACAGCTGAGCTAACAGTTTAGTAAAAATGAATCAATGACCCTTTGTTTGCTTCTGTCTTTTAACAAGCTTTTAATGACAGCTAGAAAAAGGTCTTAAACAAATGCTATGGTTCAAGAAGCTTTGTCTACTGAGGACACATTTTCTGCACAGCTCAACAGTTCCCCCCGATAACCTGCAGATTAGCTTTGTCCACCCGGTGATTTTTCTTTCATGTGATCTACTTTGAAGGAGAAAAGAGGCGACGCAAACTGCCACCTCTGCATTGTCTCTGTAGGTATGAGAGGTCTTGCGGCCTTTGTCTCGTGAAAATGCTGAGGAGAGTTAACGAGAAGTGTCTTCCTGGAGGACATAGACAGCCTGCCCCATTTAAAAGCCTGGCTGCTTCAAGAGCTTGTCATTTATTTTAGGCCATGAATTAGGCCTCCAGTTTGGTAATGGCCATCATTAAGCAAATCCAAATGATGACACACTATAAACTGTATACAATATCTCCTTTGAGCTACTAAAGCTTTGACATGGTTTATAGTTTCTTGGCTTTTAACTCCCAACAAGAACACTCAGTCAACACAATCTGGTAGTGTTACACAATCCTGTTTCTAATTATGTATTACTTTATATAGTGTTGGAATCATAATCAAATCCAAATTACATCTTCACCATAACAAGAAATTCATTTCTGCAATCTGCAAATTGTTTGCTACTAATGAAAAATACTCATTCATTGGTAATCAGAGTGTTTTTGTGCTACCTGAGTGAAGCATTCAAGAGGAAAGTAGAAAATTGAATAGGGTGACCTCCAAGTTGAAAAATCCTTGTTAACAATTGTAATCACTATAATACCTCAAAGCTCTACATGCAAAGGCCATCCTAAACTCTAGTTTGGGATCCAGAATATCTGTTTAGCATTGACCCCACAACAGTGCACATGCTCTGATGTCAGCGAGCGAGACAGATGGACTCAGTGAGTGAGTGTTGTTTGAGTGAAGTAAACTAACCTGTGATTTGGGATTTGATGGTTGAAAGGATTGTGTCAGTCAGGAGAGCAGAGGCATGAACTGCAGGAGTAAGAGACTGGAAGAATGTGAGCAGTAGCAGTACCTCTTTGTCCAACAGAAATTAAACTCAAGCAAATAGTTTGAAGCTGCTTAACAAAACGAGCATATGTCCTGTTTTTTGTTTTGTTGTCCCAATAATCCCTATATAGTTTGTATGGTTTTGGGGCATGTCTCAGAGGAGATATATGTACAGTATGAATGTATTTCTGTATTTTCATCTGTAAATTAACAACATTATTTGTTTCCAGATGGTGTTTGGATACTGGCAGTCAGTTGTGGTTGAAACATTTAGTTGCTATAGCAACTCCTACTGGCACAGTCAAAGTTATTAAAACTGCCATTTTGCGTCCAATATTCACAGGTGTCTTTTGTCCATCCTTGCCTTTGTTAGACCATCAGGTAACCATTTCCGACAGCTGTTCTGTGGCTTTTTTCTCTGCGATCAGTTTAAAGCATGGCTGTCTGAGGTTAATGTGCTAATGCTTGCACAACATTCTAGTTAACTGTTAATTTACTGTCATTTATTTAATTCCTTTCACTTTTAAACCATGTCCTAACTGAATGCGAGCATCCAACTGTAATAACGTAATATCAGACACTTTCTGTCCATACTCAATCTGGTAAATATGCACTTATGTTGTTAAACCATGTAGCGATCAGTTGGAGATGTAGCCTGTGCCCCTCAAGTGAAAGATGGGCTAGTACTTCCAACATTTGTACTTTTTAAACAGAAAATCTCATCTCAGAATGTCTCATATTGTGATATTTAGATGGGTCTTGCTACAGTAGGAATGAAATAAAATATATCCATCAGCATGTAGGTTATTAGTGTTTGGTCTAACTATTGTTTTTGATATCTCACCCCCGCCTGATTTGTTATCACCGTCCCTAAATTTGTTGATTTATGTCTTTAACCTTTATTGAAAGTGTGTTTGACTCGCTCAACTTGCACGCACAGTGAGATAACCTTTGTGTTCCTAAATGATACGTTGAGTTAATGTTATAACGCTGTTGTAAAGAACTAATTAGTTGATTAATTTAAACCATTTAAAACTTTGACTGCAACTCACATCAAGTGGTTATTTTCAAATTACTTGGGTAAACATTAATAAGAAGGTTCAATACATCCATATTTGAAGCTAAAGAAAAAAAAACACTTTCAGAGACATTTAAATGAACCTGCAGAGGACACACAGGGCTGACATTTACAGTATTACATTGCTTTAAAATATGGAATACTTTTTTTTTATTTTTTGACAATAATGGTCATGATTATTGCATTATTGTTATTGTCCTTATTATTATTATATATTACATCAATACTTCAGGAGGGAGAAAGCAAGTATGAAAGCATTGTTTGTCATATTTTGTATTTTGTAAAATGACATGAGACATCTTCTAAAAGGCCAGAAGTATAATATGATAAATTGCTAACTTATCAATGAAAAGCAATACAGAGGAGAAGGAATACATAAATATGATGGAAAATGAAGCACTTTAACAGCAAACTACAGGTGACAGTAATAATGAAAAATCTCACAGAGCTCAGATTTAACCTTTAAAATAGAGGTTAAGTTCAGATGAGCTTACAATTAAATATCTGAAAATGTTTCTAAGCAGTGTGCTAATATCATTTGAAAAAAGCAAATGAAGCAGAATAACAACCGTGTAAAAATGATCTTGATGGGAGATTCAGCCAACAGTCAGGGGAGACTATTATGTGCGATTAAATGATTTTGATAGATTCCCTCTCGCTCCCCCACCGCTCTTTTTAGATATTTCAGCAGGTGCACAGGCACACATGCATGAACATAAGCACATTGGCACAGTCGACCATAAAAATCACACACACACACACACACACACACACACACACCTGAGAGTCTCAGCTTTGTGCAGGAAGGTACATCATGTTATTATTCTAAATGTAGCTTAAATGAAACTAAACCACATGATTACATCAACCAGGATGAGCACGGACAATTTAGACACTGAAATCAGGCTAAAAACAGACACACTTTACTAAAGGCTGGCAGTACATGATAAATCACTTTGCATGTTAACTACATATGAATATCATCTTGTGTTCTTTTAGCCTTTTATACTAATTCTAAAGCAAAGTTTCACAGACACAGGCCTGCAGTGTCAACAATCTAAATGTCCGGAGAATTTTAGGTCATAAGATCATGATTGTTGTGTACAGAAACAGATTCAAGTCCTCAGGATGAAATATTGGCTAGAACAGTGGTGATGTATCTGTTCTCATAATGTGCTCCATCCTTGACACCTGATCTATGGATATTCTCTGACGGGACAGTCTTGTGAAGGACCTCATAAATCACACTCAACGTTTCTCAATGACATTAAGTTTGAGGCCTCTTAGGTCGACACCATGTAGTCCCCCTAGACCATCTTACATTGCAAACCTTTCCGTTCCTTTCTTAACTTTTTATAAATAAGGGGACATCTAAGTTTGTGACAATTTCTTATAACTAAAGATTATGGATGCTATTAAATTATGTCTTTAAAAAAACTATACATTGTCACAATTTCAGGCTTTTGTACCTAAAGCCCTTTAGAGGATATAAATAATCTGCACTGTTCATCACTGTTGAGTGATGAATTTTCTGTTCTTTTCCACAAAAATGCACATACAGCATATCAACTCCTTCATGGGGGTCCGCTTTACCATCTCAGAGAGACAGAGGTTTCTCTGTCATACAGTTCATCCCTGCAGTCAAAGTTAATTATCGCCACAAGGATGAAACATTTAAATTCAGTGCACACCCCGCATTTGTTCTTCTCCTCCTTCATCTCCGTCCAGAGCGAGGTCTGTCCTTTACCTCATCGCTGTACAGTAAAGTTTGATGTGACCAACTCATAGGTAAAGAAAATAAGTCATCTCCAACACAGCATCATTCCACCCGGCCTTCAAGTAAATAATACAGTTGCAGTGTATTGATTTAAGATGCTTTTCATCTGTAATGTGTGTCCCGAGACACCCAAAAGTTGTTGTGTTCTCTGCTGATCACTGTAGTTTTTAATGAATGATCTTTAAATGATCTTCTGGTAATAGAAAGCAAAGAAAGCAGGGCGGAGGAAACACTAATGAGCTGCTGATTATGCAGCCCCTCAAGTAATTATAACGAGTGGATGCGTTGCCAGTAGAACAAGGGGGCTGTGGGGGCTGCAGCCAGAGACAAAGATAATATCAATTTTACTTCTTTAAATAATCTCTGATGTAAATAAACTCTTTCTGTGTGTTGTACAAAGAATATGGTGAATCTGAAGGATAAACAAACATGTATAATATTTAATATTTAATATTAACAGATACTAGAAGACAAGATCATATCAGCCTCTCTTCACTGGTTACCAGCCAGTTTTACAAATGATTTAAAGATTGTACTGATTACCTTTAAAACACTTCATGGGACAGGATGTAGCCTCAGATACTCAGGAAGGGCTCAGATCACTGTTCCTAAGTGCACACTCAAGACTAAAGGTGACCAGACTAAAGACGACTAGACTAAAGGTGACTGGGCTTTTCCAGTCAACATCCCTCAGCTCTGGAATTCCCTGCCTGAGGATTGGAGGCTTGATCAGGCTTAATCGAACATCTGTTAAATTACTTTTAAGATTATATTTGCCTCAGATCTTAATTAATTCTTGTTCTCATGATTATTCTTTACCATAAATGTTAAGCCTCAGTTTATGATTATGCTTTTTTGCTGCTATAATATTATTTAAAGTTTCAAATGTAATTAGAAAATATATAGGAAATATATATAGATCCTAAACAGCATTACATGCATGCCTGAAACTGGTTGTGCAGCCTCTCAAAGTCTCTGCATGTACATGCATTGTGCAATCTTTAAAACCTGCATTTGTTATAATTTTAATCTATTTTATATTTTCAATAAACTTAAGAAGTGCTGTTATATTTCAATGAAAACACAAATAAGCACAGAGGAAGGCACAAAAAGGAGGATATGTCCCTCCTGTTCTCTGAGATTTTTGACAGTCTTTATCAATCTACTGTCTTCTGCAGACTGAACACTGTCTGTACCAACAGCTGTGAGAAACCCTGGAGGCAAAACGGCATCATGACTGAGTTACAGCACCTGCTCCATTGGACATTATTTGTCTGGAGAAAAGGTTTATGCTCCGCCAACAAATCCCCTCTCCTCCTACTCAGTCATGCCACCATGACTCCCCAACTGCCACAACACTATGGTCAAAGCAACTGAAGGCGGAATGAACTTCCCACAAGCTAGCCTTTGCATGACTTCATTCAGTTCTCATTTTTTCAAGCTGCCATCTGGTTAATCAGGTTTTTCTAGCATCTACATGGTCACTGTACAGATCATGACCTTCATCTAGGAATCCCACCTGGATTCTGTGTGCACCTGGAATCCATACATACATTGTTGCTTGTTTTTGTGGCCTGCTGTGAATGGACAGCATGAGAGAGGAGTACTCTTCACCTCACAACATGATCTATTCAAAAACCCAAGAGCAGATGCTCCGGCAGCCTGATTAAATGATGGCTGATATCCTTGGCCAACTTGCCTCTCTCCCATGAAAAGACACCAGTGCCACTCTTAAATCCTGCCTGTTTTACCCTCCCACGTGTGTGGGAAAAGTTCAACATTGGGGAGGTTGGATCAAACTATATCCATCCATTCATTCTTCACCTCCTGGTCAGTTGGTTGAGTAGTTGGTCAATATGTTCTTGTCAAACTGTCAAACCAAGACTAGCAGTCCTAACATAACAGTTATTGAATATGTTTTGCCCTGTTTTATGTTGTTTTAGTGTTTTTTTTAAATCATGTTTCATGGCTACTACTGGACGAATGTTGTGATATTGAGGGACAGTCAAGGTGTCCAAGGTTCACATCCACAGGTTAACATCCAAGGTGTGGATGTTAACCCTAATTTAAAGCGAGAGTAGTAGGTTGGATTCCAGTAACTTTTTCTTTTCATGTTGTCTTTCCTGCTTTGCTCCATCATCCTTGCTGGTATGTGTATGTGTGTTACTGCGGTTTGTAGATTGACTTGAAAGACAAGCCCTGATATAGTCGCGTGTGAAAAAGACACAATCAAACTGCAGGAATTTATTTGCTTGGCAATGTTGTGTAACTTTGATTAGCATTGATTAGCAGCTAGCAGGCAGAGTGCACTTAGTGCACTGTGGCCATTGTAGTTATCTACAGATAACATGCAGATTTTTCCCCCATCGATTGGTTCAAGAGTAGGTAGACCAGGATTTTCTTTGCCTGACTACAGCCCTAATCAATTGTGATACCCCAAACAAACCACAAGAATGATGTATCTTTCTGTCAAGGTTCAGAGTTTCTAAAGGTTCAGAGTTTTTAAATGCATTTTAATAGCATAAGTGAGAATTGGTTGTATATACCATGGGGCCTAAAACTCTAAGAAGAAGTCTAACATAATCCATCCACCTGACAGGTGTAGCATATGAAGATACTGATTAAACAGCATGACTATGACACAGGAGGTTTCAAAAAGGGCCACTCCAAGATGTGCAGTTTTATCTTGAAAATAAAATAATTTATTAAACACTGAGCTATTTCACATAGGGCTACAGAAAACGATTTACTTACAAAGTTATGATCCACTCCACTGTACCTCTGATTGGCTAGTACTTGTTGCTTTCATTGGAATATCAGGGTAAGTATTTGGTATGTCCCCGTTTTCCTTTAATGACAGCATGTAATTGAGCTGGCATTGACTCTACAAGTTTGTGTAAAACCTGATGATCCAAATTACCCCAGCATGATATGACAATGTTCCAAGGCGTGTTTTGTGTGTTCAGTGGGGTTGAGGTCAGAAGACTATGGAGGAAAGTCCATGGCAGTCAAGACTCTTTGGTTCAAGTTTTGAAAACTTTGAGCTGTGTTTGGGGTCATTATCCTGCTGCTGCTGCTGCTGCTGCTGTATAAATCGTTCTCCAAAAATATGCATACGAAATGGTGTAGTATGTTTCTGAAGAATGGAGGGTTACTTACCTTTGGTCAGGTTGTAGTAAATTCAGTATATCTGTCCAACTACAAAGAGGCAAAACTTCAATCTGGTCTCTGGACACCATGTTTTACTGTGGGTTTGATACACTGTGGTATCCTGTCTCCTTACATACACCCTTATGTTGCCATACATTTCAAATTTGGATTTATCAGTAAACAGGACTTCTTAACCCAACCCAAATGGCCTTGTTTCCCCTTGTGCAAAGTGGTTTATAAACTGCTACTCACCATCTGAGACCACTTTAAGGCAGCCTTTTCTCACAGCACTTTTGCTGATGAGAGACCTGTGTTCTTTATTTAGCAAATTGAGTATTTCTGATGAAGTTGCTTTTCAGTCTCTCTGGGAACTAAGCTTGATGTATTGATCTACTGACGGAAGAGCCACTTTTGGTCTGACTGATTGTACTTTGGAGACAGCTGACAAGTTTCTGCGAAATGTTTAAGAGTTCCATCTGCTGCCTATTGAAAATATCCCTCTTTGCCCTGAATAATATTTTGACTTCTTTCAAAGTTCGAATTTGCTGTTTTTGGCTTAATACCTTACTTTAATATTTTCTCATCTGCCTCAGCTGAACAAGCTGATCAACTGTTTAGATCAATACAGCTCAGTTTGAGGATTGAATCTGTCTGTAGTGTTTGGAAAGTTACAATATTTTGAGTAAAAACAATGACATTATTCAATAGCAGCAGTGTTGCAAAGCTATCAAACATGTGGATTCCTCCATTTCAAAAGAAAGTATCAAACCACTTGAGAAAAAACTGTAAATCCAGGGGTTTTACATGAATATAGACGATGAGCTTCACTCCAAAGAGAGACATTAATAATAAAGCTACACATCGGGAATGGTAGATCTTAAAAGCTTTGTGGCACAAAGTGCTGTAGGAGTCACATCACAGGCGTTAACGCTCATCTTAAGCGATTAAAAAGCTGTTCTGTCTGTGCATCTCCCCAGCAACAGAAGTTTCTCATGAAGGAGAATCTCATTATTGCTGCCATTATGTGACACCAAAGCAGATGCTTCTTTGAGGAAATTATTGCCATTTAGAAAACTGGTTTTAATGGATAGACTGTCATCACTTCACAGCAACTCTTCAGAGCACAAGGCGAAGAAGGCGGACTGACAAACTCAATTAATCACACTCTGGCTTGTTCACCGCAGGCTCAAGATGGTGGCTTTGTACCTGGATGCTCATTATAACTCGCTTCTTGATGTATGAAATAGAAAAAGCAGACTAAATGTTTTGGCTTTTGTTTAAGGCTCGTCTATGTTTAGTCATTCATCATGTTAATTGACTCTCCCCACTTTGTTGTGCTGATCTGGTCCTTTTTAAAATCCATTTTTCTTGTCATACCTGAATCACTTTAATAGCATCCTGACTTTGAGTTTAACATCACTGGAAAAATATTTTTTAAAGGCAGACTGAGTTCAACAAATCATTGGAAATAAAACAATTACTACAAGTGTGTTGGCAGCTGATGAATGCTATTTTACGGATGATAGTTGTAAAAAGGAACACAATGAAACAACCCTTTGTTACATTATTGGCTGTCCACGTGTCTATTTTTAGTCTACTTTTAGACTATTTTTCAGGAATTGCTTTACAAAGCAAGGCAATGCACAAGTTATAAAAGAAAAAGAGAAACAGTTAAAGGTTACAATTCAATTATACTGTATAGCTGAAATGGAAATAGGAAATAAACTAGGCAAACTGGAACCCCCAAAAAACAAATAACAAAACATTCACAAGGGGAATATGAACAGTTTTTGAAATGCCTCTAGGCTACATCCAACTTGTATTATATCAAAACAGAAGTGTATCCTCATGAGACTATAACTCAAAACAGCAGATGCCAACCTGGGACATTTCGCAAGATAGTTAAAAAGGTATATGAAGAAAGAAAGAAGAAGAAATAACTCTTTAGTAGAATTCTTCCTCTCTCTGCATTCAGACACATGCGGTGTGGTTGTGAAACTCAGGTGTGACGAGCTCACAGCTGTGTGTCTGCATCTGCTGCTGCCGTACAGACTCTGACGGTGAGAGGCTGCACTCCACAACAGACACCCACAAACATGCTGCATTAGTGTCATCTGGTAGGGGAGAGGAAGCATCTTTCACCGTCTTTATTAATAATCTACATGTGCTGTACTCAATTTCGAACCATGAGGCGCCCCAGTAGCTCACCTGGTGGAGCTCCTTACCGCTGTGGTCGGGGTTGGAGTCCAGCCTGAGGCCCTTTGTTGCATGTCATCCCCTCTCTGCCCCCCTTTTATATCTGCCTTCAGCTGCACTAGCATGTAGGTTAATTTACATCCACACTCTGACCGCTTGCCAGCTGTCGGAAGTAAAAAAAAAAAGAATAAAAAAATAATAAAAAAAGGACACTACACAAACCTTGGTTTGGGACCATTTTCTCCAGAAAGGCAACAAATTCAAATGTAAGTCGTAAAGCATCATTTTAGTTCCAGTACTAGCTCTATGCTGTAACTTAAAATATTACAAAAAGCACCTGGTTGCCATGTTAGCCATATGTCATTGACAGCTTGCAGCCAAAGATCACATCGCTGCTAGCCAGGGGGTGGAAGTGGGATGCGCACTGGTTTAAGGCCATCCGATATGCAGCCAATCAGCGAGGTAGAGGACAAAGAGTTATTCTGAAGTATGTGATGCTATCAAAAGCTGCTGTAGTACCCCATATACACTATGTACTGCCGTAAGTGTGCTAATTTCAGCAGGGTAGTTTTGACATTTTCACAATGTCAGTGGTTCCTTCCATCCTGCTATGGGGCCAAAAAGGCGATCATTGTGTCCAGCTTTCCACACAACTTTTGGACTACTAGTTTATTCACAGTAAACTGCATTTTGCCATTATTGCGAGTGTGAATGCACTCAAATGAATAAATATGTACTCAAACATTCTAAGTATGGGAGTATACCCACTGAAACACTGCATGAACCTATTGAATAAAAGAAAGGAAGAATGACAAACTAAAACTCAAGCTAACCAAGGCAGACGAGCCATCTCAGTCCACAAACTCCTGGACAGCTCTCACAAAGGAAAGCTACATCTCCACTTGTTTTTGTTGGAATTGTAAATGTTCCATTTTTACATTTTGAAGCTTCAGACGGAATCGCAAGTCGTTCCCTTATTACATTTATAATGGCTGCACCATTACATCACATGTAAAATTGCAGATGCCCTGTTCATGATTTTATTTTACATGCATCTAGTTGGACATATTTTGCTTCAGAAATAACCAGTATTTACATGTTGGGGAGATGTACAAGGTATAAAGAGTTAGAATAATCTGTTAATCATATACCAATCAACATCTAACTGTAATGCCATTATATCATCTACATACCTTCTCGACAGACTTCAGTTAATTAATTTTGTAGTGTTTAATCTCTGGAAAAGCGCAGAATGTCTCAGACATAAGATGCTCTGGCCTTGGTAAACCTGAGGCGAGAAACCACAGCTACTCCTCCATGCAAAACCCTGGAGATCCCTGTCAGATTGGATTTGTGTGAGACCATCAGGCTGTAACATGAGTAGAGAAGCATCTTTTATGTGCATTATAGCTACAATAGGACTCTTATCCACCTTGTTCAAGCTATGGCGTTGGCACGTATCTCTCGCTCTGGTCCTAAATAATTAAAAGCACTTAGTGTGTCAGCGTCATTGGGGACTCTGTCCACACATTTGACCTGCCTGATGGGGTCAAAAGAAGACAATGAAAGACTCTCTAGGAATCATTGAGAAATCTTTGTAAGACATGTCTCCCAGGGCTGTGAGGGAAAATAGCCAAGTTCATTTTTTTAAACTATTTTGGCAGGAGGAATGTGCTGCGGATCTGAGCCAGCAGCATCGGGCTTCACACTCATTCAGTTCCAAAGCAGTCTTTTACAATTTTCGTCAGTGATACTCTGCTAATCCTTGACAGACAGAATCAGGTTTTCTCTTTCCTATCTACAAAGGGAGGCCAAAAGGTCGGTTACAGAACAGCAGCCTTGGTGCATGGTGGGTGATGCTTGCAGTCCGTTGGCAGGAGCAGTGTCTTTTGGTTAACTGCTGCCATCTTAAGAATTTGTATCCCTGAGCTCAGGGATACAAATCAAATAAAAGGCTAACCAAGAGATCAGTGTCTATTTGTCTATTTTCTTTTTTTTTTCTGCCATGAAACCATCTCCACAATTTATATGTATATGTACTTTTTTGTATCTAAATTGTTTGCTGTAGTGTACTTGCAAACACTGTTGACCAAATGAATATTATTTTAATATGGAGTCTAGGATGAGTTGTAGGGGTCCCAGTGTCACTATGAAGTCTTATGGTCATACAGAGCTTTGGTAGACCAAATCATCAATCAAATAAACGCCTGTTTTCTTTTACCGTGCTACGATGTAGTCTCCCTTGAAAATTGTCTAGAACAGATCAACAGTTCTGATGGTCTTTCAGGCATTAGTCAGCACCCCAGTAAAAGCTGTACAGCTGAATGGACAGCAGGTCCTGAGGACAGTAACGGCCAAATATAGGTTGGAGTCAGTGAGGGACGGATATTTCAGAAGCCTTTACACATCACTGACATCTTACATCGGGTGTAAATTTAGGGTTTCACCACACAAACCACACATGAGACACTGGCCGAAATACAATGTCTGACATCGATTTTGCTTTGAAATTATCTGCAGATGTCTGTTTATAGAGATTAGCAAAAATGTATCTTTGTTGTTATTCTTCTATATAAAGGGGAAACAGTGGAGGAAGTATCGGTTCAGTAATCGGCTTTCCAGATATCTGATGGCTATACCAGAATCACAGAAACATCGGCTACTGCCCCGAATTGTTAAATTGTTCTTAGATGAGAGCCAATCGGTTCTGAGATTGTAGGTAGAATAACCAGACAGGAATGTCTGCATATTAAATACAAATGAAGGTGCTTTGACACATTGTCAAGAAACCTACTGGTCAACATTGCTATTGATCCTGCTTATTTATTTGCTCATTAACTACAATAGCCTTATACTTCAGGAGAAATTATGGGGATAATTACACAGTATCTAGTGTGACTAAACTTTCTGACGAGTATATCTCTGTATCACCTAGCTCTACCTTCAATGGGTTTGTTGCTCCATCATGCTGAGTTAAGTGTCATGCTGATTACAGCACTACACTGTAGATATGCAGAAAGCAATCTGTCCCATTTCACCTGCTTTAATGCTGGTGCTTTATCAATTCACTAAGCTGTTTGCAGACAGATTCTGTGCAATTGGTGCTTCAAACCAGACGAAACTCACCACTGTTGGCAACAAGAGGAGGTTTCTCTGTTTTGCTGATTGGTTGATGGGGCTAAAGATTACCTTTCCCCTTGGAGTGCAGAGCAGAATTTTAATGGCTTCTGGCAGTTGATTTTGAGGTGAACCACCATATACTGACAGGAACTCTTACTTGTTTTGTTTTGTTATCCAGCACAGTTTTGTTTTCTGTGAAGTTTTTTGATCTAGGTTTTAACCTTCATTCCAGTAACCTCTTTATAAAAGACGTCTGAGAACATAAGGAGTGAAATTCTAACTCGAAATGAAGTCTTCACTGTCAACAGCGAAACACAACATGACCCTAAGTCGCTTTCGTGCAGACCATCTTCAGTGATGTCTTCTGCAGAAGTCAGAACTGTTAATGTGTTGTGGCAAATGACAGACAGCAGCTGTGAAAGAAACTGGCGCCTGAGAATTAGTGACTTGTCTTGGGGGCAAAAGATCCAACATAATGTACAGAAGAGGCCTTGAAGCTGCAGTTGTTTCATCGTTAAACAAGTACAAGCTATTTAACACCTCCTCAGGGTAAAATGTATTTATAGAAATTAACTGTCTAACATGGATTTAAATACCATTTCAATCTGCATGTCATTTGAAACTTCTTTCCCTTTTTGCTTTTGCCAAATCCATATTTGACATTGAATTTGTCACTAATTCTCATGCTTGTAATCCCCGCAGAATAATTACACTACGATTATACAATAATCCCAAGATACAAGATTAATCAAGATCCCCTGGTCTTTTCATTGGAGAAGTTCTGGAAAATAAGCACTCATAAGATGTTTTATGTCCTAAAACATTTAGATTTGATTGTTCAGGTCAAACAGGAAACAGTGGAAGTCCACAGAAAGGTCATTTAACCATCTGATGAAGCTCATCACAGTCTCTGGGAATTTACCAGCAGCTTGAAATCAGCCTTTGAGCTGTGTGTACTTCATGTGGATTAGGACTGTTTTTCGTCCTTATTTCTATTTTTTCATTAAATCTTTTATGACTTTGTGTTTTCAGGTAAACAACACAACGGAGGGATTTTCCTTTCAGGATTTGTTCTGTTTTTTTTTGCCTGAGGTCACGCACTGTAAACACAGCTCTGAACAGGCAAGCCCAACTACATTTTAACTAGGAATTGCCACAGATGGAGTGAAAATAGTGCATGCCACTAAGGTCCAAAGTCCCAGCATCCCACATGTACATCTGTTTACGTCCAGCGGGGTCCACAGATTCATTCAGGCCCAACAGCATCTTTGTAAGCAACAAAATGTCCTCTCCTCATTGTGGAGAGGACAAGAGTGACCTGTTTTACATGTTATAGTTCAGAGTGAAGGAGGGTCAGTGTTGGAACACAACAATGCATGTGGATGATAAGAGCACAGATTAGAAGCACCACTTAAAAATCTCAAATTGAATGTTTAGCTGAGCAATGTTTAGTGTAAAATGTAGTTTAGGCTAGAAAACAGTTGTAAGAGGAATAAGATGAAACATGGGCTGAGAAAAAGTCCTTGCATACATGTATTTTTATGAGGAAATGGAGCCAAGGTTCTGCAGTTGAAGGCAATTTTTTACCTTATAATTACCATGTCAAGTTGTTTCCTGTTTTTCTGGTGACGTCTCCTCCATGTAATATTTAGGCAAACACAGTTAATTTTAAAAAGTCAGCATAACAAATGTAGACATTTTTTGAAATGCATAATATAGGCTGAATCCAACCTGTATTATATCAAAGAAGACACGCATTTTTACGAGAAGAAGCTAGAACAGCAGTGTAAGACCTTGATAGTGGTCCCAAGATACATTTTGCAAGATAGTTAAAGTGAAAGGAAAACACATAACTACTGTTTTTCTCTCTTTTTTTCTTTTTACTTGTCAAGTATTTTACACTTTTGCCTTTCTGAGCCTAAAAATCATTTGAATGAAACAATTTTAGAAGGAAAAGTCACTCGACCATTATAATGTTCAAAACTAATGTGCGTAACGAGGTTATATCCTGTGATAATTCGTCACAAGTACAAATTGTTCTGTTTTGAGGGGTCACACTTCAAGACGTTTGCAAATCACTGATTTAGAAAACATATTTACAGAGATTATCAGTTCCAATCTGCATGTTTTTTTTTTGTTTGTTTTTTTTTGCCAACTCTTCTAAATTTAACCTAGCTGATGTCAGATACAGGCTGCTTTGCTCTCCCATGTGTTACTGGTGCATTCAGAGAGAAAACCAGGTGTCACAGGTTCACAGCTGTGCGTCTGCATCTGCTGTACAGATTTGGAGGGTGAGAGGCTGTGCTCCACAAAAGACACAAACATGCTACATGAGTGTCATCTGGCAGGGAAGAAAAGCAGTCTTCTTCTCCTTCTATTAATAATCTACATGTGCTGCAAATCAGCTTCAAACTATAATACTTCCTCTGTAAAGCTTTCCTATTTTCCCTCTCATGCACATCCCTTTAAGCAGCTTTAAATTGTAAGGCCCCATCCATTAAGATAATAAACATCTGTGTTATTTATTTGATTTGAATGTTTGACCTTCACTGTGCAGAATGATGTATGTGCAGTTCGAACCCCCAAGGCTCTTTTCAGATTCATATGCTGGAGGGGGAAGTTTCTCCGTGCTCACCTTCTCACCATCTCAGTCCACCAAGATATTGTTGTGTACTGATTCTGTGTAGCTGGCACGTCAAAACATTGTCATTAAACGTGTACTACGAGCTATTTAACACCTCCTTAGGGTAAGATGTATTAATAGTAACTCACTCTTTAACATGGACGTAAGGACAATTTCTACCTGCGTGTATTCATCAGTCTTTTGAAGCTTCTTTCACTTTTTGCTGTTGCCAAACCATATTTGACACTGAATTTGTCGCTAGTTCTATTTCCAGAGTTAAAACTAATTTCCCACGCTTGTAATCCCTGCAGAATAATCACACTACATACACAATAATCCCATGATACAAAATGAAAAATATCCATGCCCTGGTCTTTTCGTTGAAGAAGCTCTGAAAAATAAGCACTCATAAGATGTTTTATGTCCTAAAACATTTAGACTTGATTGTTCAGGTCAAACAGGAGTGGAAGTCCACAGAAAGGTCATTTAACCATCTGATGAAGCTCATCACAGTCTCTGGGAATTTACCAGCAGCTTGAAATCAGCCTTTGAGCTGTGTGTACTTCATGTGGATTAGGACTGTTTTTCGTCCTTATTTCTATTTTTTCATTAAATCTTTTATGACTTTGTGTTTTCAGGTAAACAACACAACGGAGGGATTTTCTTTTCAGGATTTATTTTGTTCTGTTTTTTTGCCTGGGGTCGCGCACTGTAAACACAGCTCTGAACAGACAAGCCAAACTACATTTTAACTAAGAATTGCCACAGATGGAGTGAAAATAGTGCATGCCACTCAGGTCCAAAGTCCCAGCATCCCACATGTACATCTGTTTACGTCCAGCGGGGTCCACAGATTCATTCAGGCCCAACAGCATCTTTGTAAGCAAAAAAATGTCCTCTCCTCATTGTTAATGTGTCGGTAACACTTTATCTGGATAGCCCACCTAACAGATTTCAACTCTTTCACTTGCAGATGCTTAGCAGTATGTGAGACCATTAATTAACAGACTCTGACCAAGATAGTTTCTGCACTCAATCCTAACCAAACCTTAACCACAGTGTTGCAATACCTTCTGCTGAACAGTCAAAGCGTTAATATAACTAATAATATGTTGGGATGAAGCAAACAAGATAAAACCATCTACAGGCAGACTATCCAAATAACGTTATCAATGTGCCACTACAGCAGGTTTGAAATAAAGCCAACCTGAATATTCAATTATTCAGGTATTTCTTCATCCGGTAGCTATTCGGTTTTTGATTTGGGGATTCAGATATTTGTATTTTGTTTTGCTAACTGTAGGGTGATGAATGAATATGGTATGATTCAGGTGGATGTTGGGCTCTTAGATTGTTTTTTATATTATTTTCTATGTCCTTATATCAGATTTGGTTGGTTAGTTATTCCTGTGCTGGTTCATAAGAGACAAGTTTACTTTGACAACACTATGACAATAGACAGATACACAAGCTATATCTACAGTATAGTAATGGAAGAAGAACATTATATAAGTGAATAAAGTCTGCAGCTATAACTTAAAACTTTTCCAAGCTGTTCCTGAGCTCATTAAAATTATGTCATGGATATAATATAGTATTGATCATCTACCTGAAGCGTAATCATTTCCTCTCAGCCCAAATCAATTCATCCAGCATTGCTGGAATGTAAAGCAGCTTCAATAAGTCATTAAAATGGTCCAATTTACAATTATATATTACATCATTTGTCTATTTTGTATATTCATAATTTTCCAAGAAGGCTTCAGTCAATGGTTTTTCAGTTCCCCGTCTAGATTGTCCTGAGTAAATCAATAATATAAATTTTCTGTACTGTCATGAATTGACAGTATCATTTCAACTGAACAAGAAATAATTGATTAACTAGATGAACTCAAGTAACTTGCATTAGTGAAAGAATGCAACCTTTATTGAACTGAGTGCCTTTATCACTTTACACTGCTTAAGTCATTTCTGTCTTTCCTCCAGAGCAAACATAACATTATGAAAGGAAAACAATGTGTTCTAATGAAAGGCCCAGTGTCATGACACTGAAATCATGACCATATTACACATTGTAGTTAATAATGGACATCCTTTGTACGGTAAAAACTTCCTTCTCAATTCTGAAGCCAAACTAGTGGGAACACTACCAGTATTTGCCAAGACAATTCACTAAAAACCAAAGGTGTCAACCTCATGAAGGTGCTAAAAATCATGCTGTGTCTACTCTGTCATACTCCATGACTATTCACATGTTGTTACGTATGGTCCGGTGTATGCGGTCACCAATAGTCTGTGGCATGCAGATAGTCTGCTGCGACTTTTACAACCACATAGGGATGTAAGGGTTACCGGTAAAATGGTAAATCTCTGAAATTTTACGCAATAAAAATGACCGTGTCTTGGTGGATTATTGGGATATGTAATAACAGCCTCATCCAAGTCTTGCGAGCAACTCGCGATGAAGGTGTTGCATGAATACGTAGCTTTTGATGTATAGGCATCAGGAATGAAAGCATGGCGGAGCCGACACAATGTAAGGTGATGTAAAATAATGTAAACGTGTTCATTAACGCTAGGAAGAACATACAGTGATATTTATAACAGCGAGTTAAAAACATGAGTCGATATTGACAGCGAGTTATGCGGTCTGTAACTTTAGATCCAGGAAAACATCAAATAAAATGCTGTTGTGTTTAATTAAATTCACTGCTCACGGTGTTGGCCCAACACACACACACACATACTGAACATACTGTCATGATCCACTCCTGGCTTTCCATCCCTGGTGCCAGTTCTCCCAGTACTTTTCCACTCACATGCCGGCCACTCCCACCTGATCAGTGCAGCCACCTTCACCTGTGTTCCTTTACCTGATTTAAACCCACTCTTTCCACTCCAGATTGTGTTTAGCAGCATGCAAAGCTCGCTGCTTTGAAATCCTTGATTTCGACCCTGCCTGTCCCTGACCCATCCTCGTCGTCCCTGCCCAGGTAACCTGAACAGCCTTCTGTCCCTGACTCCCCTGCCTGCCTGCCCCTTGTCTGTCTCCAGTGCTTGGATTCCCTCCCCAGAGGTTTCTGCTAGAAAGTTGTCGTAGGGTTACATCCCCTCTGGGGACCCTATATATTCTTACATATCTGTGAATATCTCTGAAACGGTTTATGATAGAGAGATGTGGTTTTTGCACTGTTTTCCTGAGATTCCGCTAATCTCAGGAAAACAGTGGGCGGGGGGGACAACAGAGGGAAACAGCAGGCGGTGTAGAACAGAGTGCAGGGGACAGGGAGAACACAGAGCACAGTGACTTCATAAAGAGTTAACTTCATAAATACTATTCTTATTGAATGACAGGTTCCCCTCAACTTTCTGGAGGGTCTTTGCTTTGCTAAGTGGCATGCCTGAGGAAAATGAGGTAAAAATGCATGAGACTCTTTTGTATTGAAAGGGCATTATTCTATTGTTTTTCACATATTTTGTTGAAAAACTGCATATGTATGTCAGGCAAAGGGATTGAAAATCGCTACAGCTCTACATGCCACCTCCACCGCCTCCTCAGCTCGTTGATAGCGGTCCTGTATGCTATCAGACGCCTGCTTTGCTCTCGCCGCCGTGGATGTGGGATGCAGTATCTTGTGGAATGGGAGGGGTACGGTCCAGAGGAGCGTTCCTGTGTGCCGGCTCGGTTCATTGTGGACCCTCAGCTCATTTCTGACTTTCACTGTCTGCATCCTGACCTGCCTGACCTGTCCTCACGTCTGCCTTCTGCGGGCACATCTGCTGATGGACCTTCTGATCCTCTGGTGGGGGGGGACTGTTGTGGCTGCCTCTTCCTGCTCATCTTCCTCTTCTGCTGAGGAGGACATGGACTCCGCTGCCTCTGAGAAGTTTCTCTTATATGCCTATTAAACGTAGAAAGTGAACATTCCGCATTAAAATATCTCTGTACATGTATTTACCAGCCACAACAATAGATGTAAATTTGCTCAGAATTTGCTGAGAATTCCATTTGTGGATAAAATAGATCAAAATACATAGAAAAATAGATCATTGCAAGTTCGATTTGTTCCGTGTCTGGTATGAAAAGCTACATTGACTAACTGGAGCTGAAATGATGATGGAGTATTATTCCGTTTCACTTGGTGGCTGGCTTATCGTACTAACACATCAAGTTCAAACATAATACACACCTGGGGTGTTGTTTAGCTCAGTCAGTAGAGCATCCGCCCCATGTACAAAGGTTTAGTCCTTGCCACGGTGGCCCAGGGTCCAAATCCGACCTGTGGCTTCCTGTCACTCTTCAAGCTGTCTCTATCAAATAAAGCTCAAAAAGGCCAAAAATATAATATATATTTATCTTTATTTAAAAAAAACAAAAAAAAAACCCAAAACAAAACATAATACACACCTAGGTTTACACAGGCAATCTGAGTAAAGTGCTAAACAATGTTCACTTTCCAGGACAACAAATACATCCAACATTTCTAAAAAAAAGTAATTATCTGTATTCTTGAAGAACACTGTTTTTACATTTTCAAATCCTTATCCATCTTTGGCGCAGTTACAGGACTTCAGAAAACTGTTCTGTTGTGTATTTATTTGTTGTAAACAGAAGCTTGTAGTTAATTTTATCCAGAACCTTTATATCATTGTTTTTATTACTCCTACAACAACTGTTTTCTATTAAAAGAGTACTATCAAAGCTACTGAGCTTTTCAAAATGGGATTGTTTTCCAAAATTCATAATGTATCTTGAGAGAACGCTCATCTAAAGTTGATCCAAGAGAAACATTCAAAACTACTCCACAGAGGATGACTTCCAAGTTGACAGCAGCCATTATTGCCTGACAAGAGCGGATTACACAAACCCAGGATGCTCAGATCAAAGCGCTTGCAGATAGACATCAAGTGAAAAGCAGTCAGAGGACTGGATCAGTCTACAAGGCTGCTGAGTGTTCAGCTTCCCTATAGCGAATCAGTGCAGCAAGTATGTTTGCTGCTGAAGAAAACAGGCTGGGACAGACGAGATTATAGTCTGAGAGGGTTTCAAACTCAAATATAAACCTTATCACCAATCTGCCATTTCCACAAAGGTATTTTGTGATCTCTACCAACTCCTGAGTGAAATATTTGACTTTGTAGCTGCTACATGCTCCATGCTGTTCACCTGCTCGTAACTAACTTTGTCCATTTTGGTGTTAAGCAAGTAGTGTACAGCTGGGTTTTTCAACCCAACTGCCTGCTATGGCCAAAAACAACACTATCAGGGCAGTGACAGTGAACTGAAACCATAAAGTTGTGGCCAGACTGCAAAACAATAAGCAGAAACTTGCTGTTAATCACCATAAAGCCAAGAGATGCTGCAGAGTCAGACTGTAATTCTTTGTATGAACATCACAAAGAACAAAACTTTTCACATTGATAAAAATATTGATTACAGCCACTTTAAGGTGAGGGGACTTAGGTCATAGTGCTTAACTTCTTGGTTGAGGTTACGGAAGCGTTATGGTCATCGGTTAAAGGAAACACATGTTAAACAGTGGTCTACAGTGTTAAAGTCCAACATTTTGTTGTCCCATCCATCCACTCGGACCTCCTCCCACTGCAGATTTTGTGGCAGATGTTTCCCATCATAATCTAATTTGTCATTTAATCATGTAATTTAAAATCGTTTAAACATAAACATTTGCTGGAGTGACTGATGGAGTTTTTTTTGTTTTTTTTTTCTGAGGAGAAAATCATTGTGCAAATTTTCAGAATAATCAGCTAATTGCACGCTGAACAAGCGTCTACTTAGCTTTGTTCTACCCAGGGAATGTGTCGGTTTCTGTGAGCGCACATGAAAACATGAAGAGAAGCAAAATGCTGTTACATTTTTAATTGGCTACAGCTGTGCATTAACCACTCAATGCTCTGCCAACACCTACAGTGCCAACAATAGATCCTTCCCCTAAGGTTATTATTTACATGAGCAAGTCTCTGGCAAATATATATTCCTCTTTAACTCTCTGATCAAATCTATAACAAGTGTGAAATAGGTTAATCATATGGAAACAGCGCATTCCCATTGCAGCATTCACACTTTTAAGCTCGAGAAAAGGGACTGTACATTTTGACCATCAAGTGAAGTTTTTTTTAAAGTGGTTCACTGTGCGTTGAAAATAGAGCTAAGAAGATGGAGTTTATTTTAGTGGTATTTTAGGGGAGTTGCTTATTGTTTCTCAAGTAATCAAGTGCAGAAGATAAAATATTTTTGGATTCGAGCCTACTACCCTTGTAAATCTTTAAGTCTGATCTTCTGGTTTAGATTGTGGTTCAAACTTTCCTGCTGCTTGAAAAAACTGTAGATGCAGCGTTCAGACACAGAACGTGACGTGAGCGGAGAATGGTAATCCGAGAACCCACAGCTTTCAGGGTCTCGTTGGACCTGTTGAGTGTGTGTGTGTCCCTGATAAGGGCTGTGTTGAAAGGTCCCAGCCAGTCACTCCCACCAGCCTACAAAGCACTTCTGACAGCCCCCACGCCACAAAAAAGCACCAGCACAGACAGACATGCCAATATATACTACACAAACACACCCATACACTCTGTAGCTGCCCCAGCTGATATTTCTATGGCACATTAAATATATTTTATAGAATAATCTAACCAATATCCTGCAGTGCTTCGTGAGAATTACAAACAAGTTGTCAAATCTTACTGGCAGGCAATAAAAAAAAGAGCATGCAGTATTTACTGACATTGCATGTAGATTTGAAAATATGTTGAAAGCAAATTCAAGCACGATCTCTCTATTTTTACTCTAAATTATTCCAAAGCACGTTAAAGAAGGCACACTCCATGAGAGTGAGTCTTTGAAGCAGTCCTTGAACATATTTCAATTTTGTTCTTCCTGCCCTGTGCCCTGTGTCACATGCCACACACCATTAAAAATCTGAAGCGTACATCAATTTAATCCAAGGCCAATACTGGTTTAAAAGCTTATATGCTGAAATATATATAAAAAAGTGTTGCATCTCTCCTCAGGCGAAGTAGAAATATAATATGTATTTCCTGAGTTTTTGGCAAAGGTACTCAATTCCTTCCTTTGCCTCCGGAGGTAGGATTAGTGCATAACAGGAGCTCAGTACTCAAAGCTTCCGTTCCTCTTTACAGACGAGTTAAATCATCCTAATTTTCAGGAAATATTTCCAAAAGAGCATCGTCATTTGTGTCCCACCTAAAAGTCTGCGGATAATGTGAGAACAGGTTGAGCTCATCTGTAATGGAATAGCAGTCATTAAATAGATTTACTTGCCACCACATGCGTCGTCAACCTCCAGTGAAATTCTAAGTTATTTCTTGTGTGATCAGATAACCAGTCAGCTCTGGCATGAATTGGCAGTTTTAAATATTAGGCAATATCAACTCATCTTTTCATGGTAAAGGCTCTTTAGCGGTCCACTGGGTGTAGATAATAGATTTACTGTGTACCACTGTGGATCAGACACAGTCTGGCTTGTAAAACATCATGGAGCTAAGGGCAGCAATGGTAACATTTTACTTGGGATTAGTGCTGCGACTTGGAATTGTTTTCATTATCATAGACTCACAAGCCAGTCTCTAAACGCTTTGCTCTTTTTTATAGCTTTCGTTGCTAAGACTGGGTGAAAACTGTTGAAGAGTTTAAAAAAAACTGCATTGCAGAAGCAGTCCAAAGTCTATCAGATGGTAACAGATGGAAGTTGTGTACTTGTAAACACTGTTGTACTATGTAACTTTGCTCAAGATGTTTTAAAAAGCTCTCTCCGTGTTACACAGCGCTATATCTCCAGTTTGTTTCACAATGGAGGAGAATAAGGGGACAGCATTGCTTCAGATAAGGTGTGTCCTTGAAGTATTTTGCATGCATGTCCTTGAAGTAACGGTCGTACATTTGTTAGCAGCAGTTCTCAGTGCTATTCGGGCAAATACTTTGCATTTGAAGATGATTGGTAGGCGGTAAAAATATTGAAAAATGCCTGTCACAATGTCCACCAGCCCAAAGCAATGGCATCAAATTGCTTGTTTTGTTAGGTAGACATTCAGTTTAAAATTATATAAAACAGCTGGCATGTGGGATTACTGTCAGGGTTGACACTGTTATCATTAAGAAATGGACACGGACTCAAGGAACTCAAATCACTTTGCAAAGTGGAACCAACTTGCTGTCAGACTACTGCAGTCTTACAACGTTCTGGTTCCTACTATGCGTCTTTATTTGCATCCAAAAAGGGGTGTGATCGTATAGGGTGTGATCATTTTCCATTGGTTAGTTACATATTCATGGTATATATGTCATAGCAAAGTCATATATATGTGACAGTTTAGCATGGCAGTCGAAGACAATTAAGCATCTTAACTGTGAAACCACAACTGCCTCTTGTGAAACTGTGAAACCAGAACTTCCTGGTTTCCCATAGAGGGTACATGGTGTCATGTAAAGTTCAAAAGGCACTAGGCTAAGGGTCAACATAGAAATAGAAGCACAATGCAATTACTACTTCATGATTACAAAATGATAATACTGTTATAAAAAATAATTCCATCAATTACTTGCTTAAATGTCCACCTGTAATATATTTTTAAATTGTGTATTATTTAACATCTTTATAATGTGTCTCTTTATGTACATTGTTATACTATTAAAAAGTCCCTACATAACTTTGGTACAATATAAATACACACAGGTGTTTTCACTTCATTACGGCTGCATCCATGTGCAGACTCTCTCTGCTTGATTGATAGCTTCCAGGCTCACATGTTTTCTTGCACACCTGCTAGTTGGGAACAAATTACACCTTAATCAAGAAGATAATTTCCAGGATGGTTCAACCTGAGCAGGACCTGAACAGACCTTTGGACAGTAGAAACCAGTAGAAACATGACAGAAAATGAGGAGACGGGAGGAGAAGTGAGCTAAAAAAAAAAAACATCCCCAACTGGAACTCAAGTGAAGCACAAATTTATTGAACAGTAGCTTCTTTTCTTCACAATGTGGAAGGAGCATGTGGAAAATTCAACATGCTGTAACTTATCTGAAAAACATTGTCTAAAATCAACTTACATTATGTGTTCTTAGTTTTCTGACAAGCATTGAACTGACAAAAAAAAGCCAATCTCTTACTCCACAGGCACTTAAACCAACGATGAAAATTATTGGAAAATGCTATTTGACCTCCTGTCTGGTCAATATGTAGTGAAGTAGATAAGACAAGACAGGGACTGCTGAAACAACATTATAGGAAGCCGTTAGTGAGGAAAAACATTGACACTCCACTACTGGCAATCGAAACCTCAGTCATTACTGCTCTTTCTCTGTGAGGAATTACTTCCCGTTGTCTGTCGCTATCTTACTTGTGATGAATAACAAAGTATGACTGTGGCGAGGTGAAATATTGGGTTAGGGTTAGAGTCATAAAAAACATTGACAGTTGTACCAAAGCATTGTCCGAATCTACTCTACTGCTCTTACGAAGGAAATGTGTTGAGTGACCTCTGGCATGACCTTCATCGGTCTTCAGATACTGGATATTCTCTCTGTTTTGCCCCCACAGCACTGACCGTATAGAGACATGCCATAGGTATGAGTAAACTAATTCAATTAGTAGCTAGACTTACCTCCACCAGCTTTAAAGTTACTCCCGAGTGAACAGAGGTTGAAGCCATTAAGGACACCTTGAAAACACTCTGTGTTATTTAATGGTTTACAGTCTGCCACCATGGTGATATGAGATACAATAAAGTGCCAGAGGTATTTCCATTAGTCAAGATGCATCTGTGGTGAAAAGCTTGATACACTGAGCCCACTTAAGTTAGAGAGGCAAGACGGGCTCTTCTGTGCTGTACTGTACCTTGACCCTGCATCAAAAGGGACACTGTGTGAGATATAATGTAATAACTCAAATAGGTCTGAAACAAAAGAGAAAGCCATCACTCTCGCAGTCTACAGATTTCTAAAGCTCAGCCTGAGTGCAGTAATTCATCTTCTTTTTATTTACAGCACGGGAACAGTTTTGAGCAAAATGCCGTACACAGCTTTGCACCTTTTTAAAAAGAAACATTTCAAAGTCAGTAATGACAGGTTGAATCGGGATGCAGCAAAACAAATACTTCATCCTCTGAGAGGAACAAGGTTGCGTTTGACTCGTGTGAGGAGAAAAGGGTGTTTAAGAATGTTTCATGTGCATTGAATGTGGAGGAAGCCGAGCTGTGCACAGGATAGGTGTTCACTCATAATATCCTCTGGTGGATTCCAGCCAGCATGGGAAAATAACACTTTTGAGGTACAAATCAGAGAACTTGCCAACTAGTACAGTTCATACAAGGAGCAACAAAGTGGAAGGATGCTTACATCACTATTTGTGCATTTCAACAAAGAGGGTTCATTGCCTGTTTTGAATCTTAAATCAAGGACTAATAATTACCAAAGGGAGTTTTATGACGGAAATATTCCTACTACTATTGAAAATTATGAAATTGTGCTGTGTAATGTGTTATATCTATGGTACTTCATGTCTCAGTTTATTGGTTTGTCTTATTTTATTTGTATTAGCTACATCCATGTTCCCAGATTTATCTTCTGTCAACGGTTCCATATTCATTTATTTACAATACAAACCTGAAACTTAGAAGAGAGATTGCTAGAAACTAGCAGATTAAAGGATATGTAACTCAGGCAGAGTCAGGCAATAATCTACTCATACTGATCTCATTTCATCTACTTTTATAACTCTAGTGTTTCTCAAAGCACCCTTAGAAAATATTAATCTCTCTATGTACCACTGTAGTGTATCTGTGAGTTGTTACTAACAGCCAGCATTAACTAATTAACTAATGGCTTTTGAGGACTGTCCATGAAGAGCTCCACATACTCTTTATTTTACTTTTTTATTGCTGTACTAGTGCTGGAGAAAGACTGTTGCATCTACAATATCGCCTGTGTGTTCACAGTAATACAGAGCAAGCTAGCAAGACGAGCCAGTAAGCTTAACACTTAAGGCAGAACCCCACTGGTACATCTGTTTTGGTCTACCAGACTTTGTTAACTTGCTCAGATTTGGTCATTTTCCCATAATTTATGTGCATCTACCATGAGTACATAAGCTAGGTGTTTACATTGTTTCCCTTTTGGCTGTTTTCACAATCGGAAGTTTGCACAGGGTATTTTATTTTGAAATTCAACCAATTCTCTATGCCGTTTTGGTATCCAACTTCTCGTCAACTCAATCTGCTATGGGCAGATTAACACGGTTTGACACAGCCACATATTCTCAGTGGAACAGAGCCACCTCTGAAACCGGCCGTGTTGCTTCTGGTGTGGTATCAAACACTGACTAGACTTGATTGACTGGTGGGTGATGTCACAGGTGGCTAATTTGAGAAACCAGGCTTCATTCAGCCTGCCTCAGCCCCACATCATTTTTTTTGGATCCACCAGAGCTGGCAAAGTCAGGACTGCCAATATGGCAATAGTGAGAGCCAACACACAGTGACTCTTCAGAAAACTGTGGGCGATGTCACAGCGACAACATCTATTATATTGTTATAGAGTCAATGGATGGCCATGAAAGAGAGAAACAGAAACACAATTTCTAAACAAAAGGTCTCTGACATGAATATGAATATATATATATATGGAGAAACACTGGCTGTGCCAAAATGTCTCAAAATGTCCTCTGTCTGCCTCGGTCACACGGCTCTAACTGTTCTTCTCCATGTACAGAAGGTTGTAACTGATCAAAAGACTGAATGAACCTCTTCATCACCTCCACCTTTATAATTCGTGATGTACTTAATTTATGTGGTGCAGCTTTAATAGTCTTCCTTTTTCTTCTCTAAAAGCTAGTTAATGGCATACAGACCTGAAAATGAGGGTGCCTTTTAAAAAGAAGGTGTTGCATTCTGGCATTTTCTTAAAGATCAAATAAAGACCTTTGAATTATGATGAATTATCACACCAAGTCTGCTTCAACTGCAAGTATCTCAGGGATCTTTGAAATGTCTGATAAAAAAGGGCCTTTTCTCATTTGTGTGATCTTTATTCAAATCATTAGTGGGTGTAGAGCAGTGCTGATGAGGTGTTTCCTCTGCTTTAAAACTTCATTCACTTTTTCCCCACCTTCTCTCACTCTGTGGCCTTTCATTAATGAGGAGAAGCGGTCATGTACCACATCCGACTGTTTGTGATCTTTTTATAGTAAACAGGTCGACTCGATGAGGTGAGGTGATGTGACGATGTGAGATCCGTTTCAGATTTAAATGTGCCGAAAGGTATTTCTGACCTGATGACTAATAAAGTATAGTTTATTTGTGCTCTCATGTATATGTGTAGATGTTTTTCCCCATAATTTAATATCAATTTATAGCATGAACATAGATTATTTCTGTTAGTCTGCAATATAATGTAATGTCAAAATAATGTAAATGTTTTTATTTTACATATTTATTTCTGTCTGAGCACAATGTTAGTGAGGGTTAAGTAGTGGTATTATATATATGATATACATATAAACTGGTTTACACAGAGCACAGAAAAAAAAGAAATACTTCTATTTTCCACCCACAAGCAGCTGCGCTCTTACTTTAGTTGCAAGGAGAACATAAAGCCAAACAACTACAAAAATGTCAAGACCAACACAAGAAAACACCAAGATTTATTGCTCCTGTGTTCCTTCATGTAAAGATGGCAGGTGTTTAGACGACATAATGTTTCAAAGACTCCCATGAGCCACAATTTGACCTTCTTCTTTTGACAAAGGCTTTGTTTTATTTTAAACGGGCGGTGGGTAGTTGACATTTTTAAACAGCAAAATGACCCCTTATGGTTTCACTGTGTGCCAGTTGTTTTTTGGTCCATTGATTATTATTTACACGGCTAAAGTATAATTTCAACTGTGTTCTGTATTATTGCTTTATTTTGTGGTGCTGTCTTGTAAAGGAGCCGCTGCCTTATTATTTTGTGTATTGAGTGTATCGTGCTCACACTTTATGTATTTTTCAAGATGAAATACAATTGTGTTATATCAAATTGCCACAAGCTGGCAGGTATAGAAAAAATCTGGGGGACAAAGTGTTACAGTATAGCAACGCTGGTTGGTTTCTGTTTCTCTGCTCAAAATGTAATGAACCTGACATTTATAGTGTGCTGTGTGCATTGTACTTTAAGGGAACATGGAGAGAACAGCAGCACAGCAGCAAATATTTGCCCTCGAGCTCCAGAACAGATTAATCTGGCAATGGTCTGCATTTAGGATAAAACACAACATCAGTGTGATGTTATGAATGTAATGGAGATAAAAGATTGTAGATTTATAAAATGTGAGAAACAGGTAAATTGGAGTCCATGTTGGCGATGAATGGAGGAGCATTTGCTCTCCGACTTCATGGCAGTAGATGAAAATGATAGCAGGCTTTTTATAGACTTGGCTCCTTGAATAAGAAGTGGGGTGCAGGTAATTATTGGAACTGTCTTTCTGCCATATTTCATTATTGATATTTGACTCGGAGCACTCTGTACCAGGGGAAGAGAAGTGATAGATAGTAGCCACACACATTGTAAAAGAGCAACACTACCGAATGTTGCTCAATAGAAGACTTACTTTAAAAATAAAGTTTCCCAAAACATTTACAGTCAAATGCTTCTTTAGGTGAGTAGAAATTAGAAAATATGACTTGATGGAGCAAGTTTGTGTGTCCACACCTTGAAAGAGGTAAAAAATGAGTGTTTGTCTGATGAGAAGCATACTCCCATCTGACTGGTTTCTGCTACTTTAATTACATCTTTATACACCAGCTATTGTTTGGTCCAGCACCTCAAGTATGAGGTACATTATTATTAGCACAAACACAATAGAGGGTAAATGAAACTTGCCATCCCAGATGTTTGTAATGAGGTCAGCTGAGCGCAGCATCAAAGCATATTAAATCCGAATTTTTGTGCACTGAAACACAGTTGGGGTTGCAAAACTTTATCTGAAGGAAACACACCTGGTGAGTCGCTTCTGCAATGGGTGACAATGAGACTGACAGTTACCGGATTTGATGCAAGTTCAGTCAAATTAGAAGTTTGTGCTCAGTGTTCCTTTCTCACTTTTGAGTTGTTTAGCTGTATTCAGATACTTGCTATAACATAAAGTAGCTCCAGCAGCAGTTTGTCTTCCAACAAAGAGATACAAGCTTGTGTGCACAAACAGATGGCAGCGTCCCAGGCGATGCACTGCAGAAGTACTGCAGCTTGTCTGCAACCTGTTTAGTGGCGTCTCTATAGGGAGACAAATGAGTGTGTGTCATGCAATGTTCTTCATGTGGAGCTGTGACACGTTTATTGTGTTTAGTCTGTAACGTAAGTCGTCCATTTTAAAGTTTTAAACATAAACGTTGCGCCAATGGAATGCAAAGGGATTTGTTAGTACAGCTAGCCTATATTCTTCCACTTTGAGTTCATATGGAGTGTTCACAGGAACATGTGTGGCGTGTTTATTTCCTACTTTTATGTTTTGTATATGTAAATGGCTTGACATTGTTTTATTTAAATACCTTGGGTGTATGTAACAGGGCTGAAAAGCACAGAGGAAATGGAGGAAAATGGGAGAGGAGGGGATTTCACATTCTGCTGTTTATGTGTCATTCAGAGATACGTGATGGGGAAAAAAGGCATCTATATACTGGTTTGTGAAAATTCCTAAATGAAAATTCCTCTTCAAAAACAATGGTCAATAAATTGGTTAGGCAGATATATCATAGCAGTATATACAATTACAATATAAACATAGAGACAGGGAACCTGAGAAAAGAAAAACCTGAATAAAAAAGGCAACATATTAAATGCAGATGCTTCTATGCAATATAACAGCCTTCAAAGCCACCTGACCAGATCACAACTCAATTAAACACCTAAGGACTATTTCAAACAGTGCCTCTAACATTTTCACCACCGGACCTTGTTAACTTGCTCAGATTTGGTCTTTTTTCCTGAATTTATTTGCCTGTACTATGAGTTAATGTGCTGTGTAGTTGTTTGTTATGCAGTTGGCTGTTTTCAAGTTTGCGCAGGGTGTTGTGACGGTTTCCTGTGTGATTGAGTGTGTGTCTCCAATATCCAGCTGATTGGTGGAAACCCCTGGGCCTCGGTTAGGGAGAGTATAAAGCTCCACCCATTAAACTCTCTTTCTCTCTCTCTCCAGGCTGCCTCATGGTTTTTTGGTTTCTTTGTTCTCATGGCACACTCACATGGCATCTCACATCTACACATTTTCACTCATGCACCTTCACCACTGATTGACTGATTAACACACCCCATTGTTTCTTTGGTTTGTTTTTGGTAAAAAAATGTTTGTTGTTTAGTTCTTTACAATAAATCGGCGTCTCCCTTTTGTGTCTGTCATGGCTCTAGAGCCGGGTCGTGACAACGTTGGGGGCTTGTCCATCTTTGCGGTCTGTTTTGTTATGACGTTTGTCAGTATTTGGTGCTACTTTGGTTTTGCTGCAGGGGTAGGCCTGTTAGCTTGATAGCACATTTTGTTACAGGGCCCATTGTTTGAATGAAGTTGTGGTCCTACGACGTCATTTGTCTTTGTGAGGGTTTCCCTGGGGATTCCCTATGGTGTTCTGCATGTGTAGTTTCTCTTGTGTTTGATAGAGGGAAATATGCATGTTTGTTCGGGAGTTGCAGTAATTGTTTGTTTGTGGCAAAAATTTGTTTGTAGGCAGTGAGAGGTTTGGATTTTCCTTGTGTGTTTGAACTGGAAATCAAGGTAAGGTAAGTGTGGTCTATTGGGTATATTTAATTGATGTGATCGGGTGTTCCCCTGTCAGGCTCAGCGGCGTTACCTCTTTAGGTTTCGTCTTATTTGATTTGTTAGTGTTGCGGTGACCGTGGTTAGAGCATTTTGTCTCGGGAGCACATCCATGGTTTAGGGTGGGTCGCCAGGTTCTGGTTGCCTTCCCTGGCCATTGGGCATCAGTGCATAACTACCCACTACCAGTAAATGCATAAGGACTAGGGTTGAGCTTAGCTTAGTTTGTGGTTGAGGCAGTTAGTGGGGCACACTCGCTTCCTGTTCAGTCCAAATTGTTTGTACAGTGGTCCCTCATTTATCGCGGGGGATACGTTCTAAAAATAACCCGCAATAAACGAAATCCGCGAAGTAAGTTTTACAATTATTATACATGTTTTAAGGCCGTAAAACCCCTAACCACACACTTTTATACACCTTTTTACACGCATTTTGTACAGTACTTCCTTAATCAGGACGCAGTGCGGTTCTCCCTTAGCCAATTTAGGACGCAGAACATGCATAACTACCCACCACCAGTAAATGCATGAAGACTAGGGTTGAGCTTAGCTTAGTTTGTGGTTGAGGCAGTTAGTGGGGCATACTCACTTCCTGTTCAGTCCAAATTGTTTGTATATCGAAATAGACTACACTTAAAGTTTGCATTGATTTTCACACACACACAAGTTAATATGAATATTGAAGAGTTCTTTGATTCTCCTTCTAGATTTGTGCACTAAAGAACAACTGTTGAAAATAGCAGAGCACTATGATATTGATATTGGAGATAAACGTCTTAAAGAGAGTGCAGGCTATTCTGAAATCGAATTTATTTGAAAACAAGGTGTTACCTCCACCAGTAGGTCCACCATTTACCACGTTGTCTCCGACGTTGACATCAGGTTTAACGCAGAACTGGAAAAAGAGAAGATGCGGCAGCAGACAGAGCAGGCCAAATTAGATATGGAGCAAGCTCGGTTGTCATTGGTTAGAGAGGGAAAACTGTCAGCTGGTGATGCCAGTAGAAATTCTTCTGATGAATTTGACGTTTTGGGAAACTTTTGCTGAAGTTTTCAGAGAAGGATCCCGAGTCATTTTTCTCATTGTTTGAACGAGTGGCTGAAGTGCGTAACTGGCCGGAGTCGGCACGCACACTTATGCTGCAGTGTGTGCTGGCTGGCAGGGCGCAGGAAGCTTACGCTGCATTAAGTGATGCTGAAAGTAAATGTTACTCTGCTGTGAAGTCAGCGGTATTAAGAGCTTATGAGCTGGTTCCGGAAGCATATAGGCAACGGTTTCGGACATGGAAGAAAGGAGAAAATCAGAGTCATCGAGAGTTTGCACGAGACCTGAATTTACATTTCATTCGCTGGTATTCTGCATCGGAGGTGAACGATTTTGAAGGTTTATGTGAACTTATGGTGCTTGAACAGTTCAAGAGCTCTATTCCTGTGCAAATTGCAACATATATCAGTGAACAGAAGGCAAAAAATGCAGGTGAAGCAGCTGCCTTGGCTGACGAATATGTGACGCATAGACTAGAGTGTACATCTGCATACGATATTGGTGAAGGTCGTGCCGTCGGTGGCCCGGCAGGATAAAACTTTTACAGTGGGAGGTAGACGTAATAGTGGATTGCGTGAACAGGTAGGAGTTTGCAACTACTGTCATAAACAAGGACATTGGAAGGCAGATTGCCATTTATTAAAACAAAAGCCGACAAATTCAACCTTTGAAGCCCAAGTAAAAGGGGTAGGTTTGGCTGCACCTGTTTCCTTTGTCACCACTCCAGTTAAAGATCCTGTGTTACACACCAAAGACTCAGGGACTGTAGATTTGGATCCATACCGGCCCTTTATTTTGAAAGGATTTGTGTCTATGATAGGAAGCGCAGAAAAGGTGCCTGTGATGATTTTAAGAGACACAGGTGCTCTTGACTCTTTCATTCAGGCTGGAGTTTTGCCATTGTCTAAGGAGTCAGAAACTGGCAGTTCAGTTCCTGTTCGTGGTATGGATTTGAATGTATTGTCTATTCCATTGCACAAGGTGATACTTGACTGTGACTTGTTTCAGGGGGAGGCTAAGTTGGCTGTGCGCCCTGCGTTGCAGATCCAGGGCATCTCGGTTATCCTGGGTAACAACTTGGTAAGTGCTTGTGTGTGGGCAGATGTAACTCCGCCTGTGCTGGTTTCACCGGTGCCACGGGTGAGAGTGGAACTGGATGAGAGTGAAAGTGATTTTCCTGAGGCTTTCACAGCCTGTGCTGTAACGCGCACCATGGCTGCGTTAAAAATGGAGTCTGCGACATGGTCAGATAAGGAAAATGGTTGTCGAAAATTGTCATCACCCCTGTCTGATTTTCCTCTGTCAATATCCCGCAGTGATCTGGTGGCAGAGCAGCAAGCTGATTCCTCTCTCAAGGGGCTGATGGAGCAGGTTCGGTCTGAGACTAAGGTGCAGGACGGCGCTTGTGGTTATTTTCTTCAGGACTCACTGCTGGTGAGGAAGTGGTTGCAGCACAGTGAAGTGTTTGTTGGGGTTCCTGTTTTTCAGATAGTTTTGCCAACTAAACTCTGTCACTCAGTGTTAAAAGTAACACATGATGAAGCTGGACATGCTGGGGTGAAGAGAAAATATGATCGTGTCTTGAGACATTTCTTTTGGCCTCGGATGAGGCGAGATGTGTCCGCGTTTATTAAAACATGCCATACATTGCCAGCTGACGGACAAGCCAAACCAGACATTAAAACCGGTACCACTGTGGTCACCGGTCAGCCATTTGAACATTTGATTGACTGTTTAGGTTTCCTCCTCCACCTAAAAACTTGGTTGAAGAAAAAATTGTGTCGGCTCAGGACAAAAGGAAATCCTGGTATGATCGCCATACTGAGCGTAGCGCGTTTAGTCCTGGAGACCAGGTACTCGCTCTACTCCCTGTTGTCACATGGACGTTAAAAGAACTAACAATGTGGTGGCAGGCTCATTGTCACATTGTCTAGAGCTACAGCATAGTGTGACCTTGGCTGTTCTTTGCTTGTTTGTACACTTTGTATTTTGCATATATTTCACGGGAATCCTTTCAGGACCCTGTTCTTATGGAGGGGGGTGTGACGGTTCCCTGTGTAATTGAGTGTGTGTGCTCCAATACCCAGCTGATTGGTGGAAACCCCTGGGCCCCAGTTAGGGAGAGTATAAACCACCACTGATTGACTGATTATCACACCCCATTGTTTCTTTGGTTTGTTTTTAGTAAAAAATGTTGGTTGTTTAGTTCTTTACAATAAATCCCTTCAATTTTGGCCTTCAATCCGCGTCTCCCTTTTGTGTTTGTCATGGCTCTAGAGCCGGGTCGTGACAGTGTTTAACTTTGAAAGATAGACCAGATTCTCTATGCCATTCCTGTGTCTGACTTCTGGCCAGCTTCCGGCTACGGCTTCTTGCAGTGTCCGTCAAAAATAAAACAGCCGCGTATTCTTGGTGGAGCAGAGAGCTGCTTCTAGGATCCTTATGAAACGGACCACAGTGATTCTAGTGGGGTTTCAAACATTGACTAGAACGGCCGTGACTTGCTTCAGTGGACGCAGTGCACACAGAACGCATCACATCCAGCCTGATGGAACTTAGTGAGACAAAACTCTTCACTTCCATCTCCATGTGACCAAATGATATTTCCTGATGCTATATGTCCTTTTGTTATGTCTAGCTGAGTTATCTTGAGGAGTAATCATGTTCAACCCAACAGAGTCCCACAGACCTGGCAAGGACCACGGAAGCTGTGTTGGCTTTATCTTTAATTCGTCTCTATCTGTTTGTGTTTGAGGTTGCTTAGAAACAGTGACGGCATTGCATTGTTTCTCTGTCAGAAAGATTTGTACAACTCAAGTGATCTTTTAAACTTTCCAATATTATTATCAGCCTTAAAAATTGTTAGACTGTGAGTCTAAATAAAACTGCTGTCTGTTAGAGAACAATTCGTGTTCATTATAAAGAGTTTTAATTGGCATGTCTGTACTGCATAATAGCCTGAAACATTTTTATCTTTTTTCATTTAGTTGTCAACTGGAAGTGTCTTGTACTTCTTTTCTTCTTTATCAGTTCCTTTTCACACTTTTCATATTTTTAGGTTTTCAAAAAAAAGTTTCAAAATTCAAAAGAATGCCTTCAAAGCTCAAAAAGAAAGAGCCCATTGTCCAGAAACTGCTGTTTTCACAATAGTTTGCTTGAAGCTTTGAATTGCTGTCATCAAGTCTGTGTTGCATTTACTTGGCCAGAATTATTGTTTACAGGCAAATACTGTGACTCAGACAGTAACAGTAACTTCGTGACTGTGTCCACATCTTTTCACCAGGTTAGATTTTTCATGCTGGTCAATCAAAGTGCCTAACAAACAATCCTGACCTCCATCATTCTGTAAACCACCAGCAGCTGTTTTCATCTGTTAACTCCACCACTGCTTTAATCTGTAATTGGAAAAAAAGACAGTTGAAAGTCTATGTTTGTTGTCAGACCTTGAAGGCTAATCATCCTCATTTAGGCAGCTGAACAAATGTTTGAGACATTTTTTTTTTCCCATTCATGCATGAAATTGTTTGTTTTCTACGACAAAGTAACACCAGAATTGAAAGCAATCACTCACTGAGAGTCTTTCTCTGCAGACGTAATATTTTTGAGTGCAGAGGGAAATTTAGGCTCAAATTTGATTCAGAAGATTCAAAGCCCAAATATTTGGTTTTGAATTGATTGTTGTTTCTGTCTTTTTAGGCTGTTGGAAAAGGTTTTTTTTTTTTTATCGTGCACACACACAGAAACACAGCATACATCGCCTTGTAAACACTTTGAAGCAGAGTAATCTGCATACATATAACAGTCGCTAAATGAAACAAGTGCTGGGGATTTTGAGGATTATTTGCAATTTATGGGGAGACGTTTCCATCAATCTTGGGGATCAAAACACTTGAACCTATTTTTGGAGGAATAATTGTCACCATGACTGCAACAAAATATGGTCCTAACTTTAATAGCATACACCTTAACACTTTGTGATATATGTCTCAATAAATCCTCCAAGGGATTTTGAAAGTGCAATAGAGTCAAATGCAGTCCCTTCAGACAGCTGTTTGTCAATTACCAGCAATTATAATGAAAAAGATGATTAAGAAGTGGTGTTTGAAATAAACAGCTTGTCATAAACTTATCACATTTTCATGTGCGATGTGATTTATGTTGTGATTTTGCAGCAAACAATCACAAAGCTCTGAGCCATGACGCTATCCACTGCAGGTTTATTCTCTGGTCCAGTTTACTCTGAATCCCTTTGGAGAGATTTCATATTCCTAAAAACAGCCAGCAATTATTTCTGCGCTGTAAAAGTTTATAGTCTAACAAACCCTTTATCACAGAGACAAGCGGTGCAGCTCGTAAAAAGACAGCGTGCCCTCCTGTGCATAAAAGGAGCTGTTTTATATCAACATCCACAATAAACAGAAATATTCGCATATCTGTAATATTTATGAAAACGACCTGATTTAAACAGCCCATCATTCACCTGTGACATGCCCCAAAGTTAATGTGGATGATAGTCAGGTAGAGAAATCAGCTATTCACATGGTTAGTGCTGGTCTCTTGGCAGCGAGAGCCTCCTGCTGTGGAGAAAATGACTCCCTCTCATTTGTGTAGCAACATAACTACATCTATCTGAAACACTGCCGTATCAAATGATGTATCTTCCCTTTTATCTTCCAAGGGAGGAAATGACCACCTCTGCAAAGAACACTGAATCGCTCTGCAGTTACCTGGTGCCTCGTTTCCGCCTCTCGCTGGGTGTGCTTTGATTTCACACGGCTTTGCTGAAAAACAGACACTGAGCACAACTCAGCAACCTGCTCAGGTGTCTCTCAGGTTGTTTCTTCACATATACAAATAGTTATGAAATTTGTTGATATGAAAACATTGTGAAATCTTTTTCAGCAGTTAGAGTTATGGTTGTTGCATTCACTTTTTCTTTGTGTTGCCTTCCTGGTTTACACTTACATCTTTTTCTTGTGAAGCTAAGAGGTCTATGTTTATGTCCAGGGCTGGGGGATGTGGCTGAAACCACTGACAGTACTTTTGGCGGTTATACATGTTGGTCTGTAGGTTCATTTACTCATTCACTAACTAGCAGTCTTAGTAAAAGATGAGGTGCACTAAACAAAGTTTGTTTCCCAACAAACACGCATGTGTGATGCTACTGTGCTGTTACGCGTTAAGAACAAGCTGCTGTGTCGAAAGATCACATCACCGGGGGAAGAATGTGCTGGTCCTATGAGCACATTGGACGTTAGCACAAGGAGCTAACGTTAGTTCGGTACCGTGAGTACATTATGCCACCGCGAGCTAGAACTTAGACACGTTGAAAAGGTTTTGAAAAGAAAGGCAATCTAGCCGTGAGAGACAGGCTAGCTGTTAACACGCAAACGAAATACAGTCGTCCCTCGCTATAACGCGGTTCACTTTTCGCGACCTCGCTGTTTCGCGGATTTTTTTTGTGTAATTTTGCATGCTTTATTTTTTTTACAGCGTACTGTACAGTATGAACACGCATTGTGCTCTGCGTCCTGATTAACTAAGGGAGTACTGTACAAAATGCGTGTAAAAAGGTGTATAAAAGTGTGTGGTTAGGGGTTTTACAGCCTTAAAACATGTATAATAATTGTAAAACTTACTTCGCGGATTTCGTTTATTGCGGGTTATTTTTAGAACGTATTTCCCGCGATAAACGAGGGACCACTGTACCTAACTTTGGCGGTTGGCGGTTAAAATTGGCGGTTTGCAGGATAGGGTCAATGATTAACTGATATTTTTGCAGATTTCTCTTTACTTACTGGGGGGAAATATTACACATATATTTATTTGTCCGATAGGACACCACCATCATTTTAGTCCTCTCTCGTCTTTTTGAAATCAACACCAATCTGTAGCATTTTTGGTACAGTTTATATCATAAATCCTACATTTACATAAATATAAAATCCAGGTTATATTAATACTAAACACTGTGTAGATTTCTACTGGGCAACCCTGATAGAAGAACTGCTGTTCTCTATACAACACTCCCCACTGTGCAATTATACACCATGTCAGCTTTGGATGAGGCTCTGTCTTAAATTAGCAGCTAATGTCTTGCAGTTTCCTCCTCAAGCCTGGGCTATAACGGTACACAGAGCTTTATTGTAAATGAGCAGGAAAATGCCCGAGGCAACAATAGATAGCTAATTTGTTTTTTTTTTGCCCATTGCCCACAAAGTGCAGCACTAAGCGAAAGCACATGCTATTTTATCCACACTGCCAAATGATTTCACCTCTTGACATAATGACAGCTGGTTTGAATGTCGTAAACAGCCTCTACAGGTGCAGCACATGTTGAGTGTGGAGTAGTTAGTGTTTTAAGTGTTTGCCTAGACATCTTAAAACTGCAATTTGTGCACCACTCTTTCATTTTGTTGTTGAAAAGCTGTTTTGATCTAGACATGCATGTCTCTGTCTTGTTTTTCTGTGCAGTCATACTCAGAGTCAGTCAGTAATGCTGTGGAAATAACTGTTCTGACTTGCCAAGCGTTTTGAAAGAAACAGATTGAATGGTTAAAGTAGGCCTTATGATTGAGAATGACAGCGATACTGCTGATGATGATAATAATAGTGAAGGTGATGAGGAGAGTAATTACTGACTGTGTTTGTTGGATGAGTGAAAAAGCAACTGTTGACAGTTCAGAGTGAGCCGTCAGCAAAATCGAGTAAAGCTGATTTTATGCCAGTGGACAAACCCTGAGCAAACTTTAAGCCGACACTCACAGAGAAAAAAAATGGGGGTGAAAATAAAGGGACAATAACTCAAATGGAAAAGAGTGGATAGAGGAAGAGATCACAAAGACCAAGAGTTTGAAGGAGAGATAAAAGCAAAAATGACAAAAACACAGACCAGCTGAGAAACTGAGCCACTCAGCTGCACACCACTCTGAAAACTACCGCTCGGCCAAAATCCCTCCTTTTGATCCTTATTCCACATATATCATCTGTCTATGAAACGATCCTCACCAGGCATCCAACCCCTACCCCCCCACCGTTCCCTTGAGACAACTTTTCCTAAATCCCTAGATGCTGGGTTGAAGGCTTGCACACCCCCCTCTGTCTGAGCTCTGATTATTTGGCTGGGGCTTTGCCATATCAAACCTTGGGCAGTTAAAGATTCCCCCGAGGAGAAAGCAGAGAGAGACGGAGAAAGAGAGATGTGCACCACCACCCACCTGTGCAGGGCAAAGATAGTAACGAACCAAATGGCACCCCACTAGCAGAGTGTTGCCATCAGCTAGTGGACACCCCTCAAAGACACTATCACAGGTGTGGGGTGGTGGGGGGTTTCTTTATAAACTGCAGTGACTCAACCCCAAACTGAGAAAAGTTTTTTTATCCTCCTATACCAATCCTCCTTCTGCAGCATGCTCTAATCTATCAGATGAGGTGAGCGGCATCGCCTTATAGGGGACATATAGGCCGTTTGAAGAAGAGCGGTTGTCATGGTCTGTGTGTGTCGAGGCTGATGAGGTCTGAACAAGGTTCTGAGGATTGCAAGATCAGGAATTTCCACAGAATCAGCTTAGAAGTGCAGAGGTCTCTCATGTCTGTAAACTTTAATACATTTTAAGTCTGTATACTCTCAGGAATAACCTGTAACTATGAAGGGATGTAAAATGTACCTTCTCCCCCTCTGTTAGTTATCTGAATATTTAGGATTACACTCTCCTGCTCCAGTGTGATCTTGATGACAACACAGCTATCTCTAGGTTCATACAACAGGCCTGCATGCTGATTTTTTTACATTTTATTTGATGTTTATATTCATTGCCTCCTGATCCAGTTTCGCATCTTTGTTCTCAAAACCAACGCAATAAAACTTTTGCTTGATATTTCGATCTAGAGTAGGGCAGCGCTCGAAAATTCAGGATGTCTCATTGTTTTTGAGACAATGAAAAAAGCACCTGGAACACATAGATACGGTGTCCGGGATAATTCTGGGACATAATGTTGGTACTATCTTTGGATAAACTGACCACATATTGTAAATCTAAATGGTTCCTGTCTGAAAAAATATTAAAACTCAATAAAGTGACATACTTTATTAACAGGCATGCAGCTAAAGTGAATGACCAGTAGCCCATTCAATCATTCATGGGCAGTCACGTGGGTTTATTGTTTTGACTGCTTTCAACTGTGAATTTTCACTCAACTCATAAAACATACAATGTAGAAATGTTACTCATTAATGTGCGTGTTTACATTCATAGTGACTTTTTGAAAAATACACAGTTTTATCTATTTTTACCTCAGAGAAGGTGTAACAAGCTAGAAGCAGCAGACATCTGCTGTCATCCAACAACAATTTAGCATTCATATACAGACATATGTTTATAGATGTTAGTATTTACTCCACATACGCTCCACTTGGTAAGTAGAGCGGGGGCGTGTAACATTTGGCTCTATGCATAGAATGGTCACAAAAGTCGAAAGTTGTAAAAATGTTAATATGCAGTGTTATTCAATGTCACTTCAGTATCATTTTTGTGCCAGAAAAAAATGGCATGTGTTAATTGAGCTCTCCTATACGGGTCACTGTCAGTGCATGTGTTCTCTGACATGTCAATTAATGTGCAGTGTGTGAAAGTGTCTAAAGAATAATTGCATTGTTAAAGTGCAATCTGTACAACCTAGTGGATTTGTCTTAAGGACAGGTTTAATGAGCATGAATTTCAGAATGAAAAAAAAACAACTTTAATTGGGGACAATGGTTGCAAAGTGTGAGCCAGCTGAATTCAGTTCACGACAGTAGCAGGACACTGAGAAAAACAAGTTAATATCGAGATCAAACTTGCAAGTGGGAGGGATAAAACAAAAGCCTAGCTGAAAGCAGAAAGCTATCTGCACAGTGCTGTGAGTGACAGTTATATCATCCACTTCATCAAGTTTCAGGCAGCTCATCTGAAGTTGTCTCTCCCCCAGCTCATGTTGTCCTAACGTGAACCGTATGCTGTCCTGATTTCTTTATCCACCATGACATTTGTTTATTTTCAACATAATGCATGATGCAACATACATTGGTTGGGAAAATGAAGAATGTTTTGGTACAGGAATTTCGGGGATTTCTATAATCATAGCTCATTTATCGGCCAGTGAGGTGTCTCCATATCAGCTCAGTCACTCGGTATGTGCTCCTTCATGTCTGCAAAGACTAAAATCCGTCTTTGAAGGTTTTAGCTAGTCTTTGGTCTGTCCCTGCAGCTTAAATCTGAATCAAATTTGGAACCTTGAAGCTTGCTTTCAATAACAATAAATGTTTTAGGAACAATGGCATATCCACATGATTTCATGATAATTAGTGTCATACAGTCTATACTTAGTTCATATCTAATGCATGACTGATGAGCTTTAATATTAACATAGACATACAAAAGTCAAAATTACCATCCTTTTATTCTGCTGATTATATCATTAAGTCTTTAAAATGCCCATCACAAGTTTGACGTGCAACTTCATAACATATGTACTTAATTTACAATGATGGATTAGTTTATTATGAAAACATTTTTTTAATGAAAATACTAACATTAAACTATGCTTCTTTTTTTATTATTATAAATTCTGGATGAACCCATAATCTTAAATAATAATAATCACTTGCCAATCTACTAGCTGTTGCCAAATCTATAAGCTCAGCAGTCAAACCCAGAAAATATCATTAGCACATTGTTCCAGATGTAATTTGCCGTCAGTACAATGCTGTAAGGTTGCTGCATTAATTGAGCATTAAGTGATTTAAATCAGTGAGGTCATTAAATGCATTTCTGTTAAATCAAATGAACAAAATTGGTAGCTGGGTGAGATTTTCTGTCACTTGAGAGAAGAGCAGTTTCACCTTGTTCAAACGTGACAACGTTCGAAAATAATGAAGCACAGTAGGCGCGTCTTTGTCGCACGGTAATGGAATGTGCCTTAAGAACACCTTGAAAAACATTGAGCCTGTGACATTATCTCACATTGCACTGACAGATTTTCTCACTTGTTAATAAAGGTGTGGTTTCTTTGCTGGCATAAACAACTTGTTAATTTTAACCAAAGGAAAGAAACTTGCCTGTGAGCCATGAGATCAATAGTGTGACAAATATCACCATGTGAGAAGCTGTTAGCCTGGAGCTGTCATATTTGAACTTAACTTTCCTCACACCTGTCAGTACAACAGAAAGCTTCCTGAGCTGCAGTAAATTATTGTCTGTAAATCTTTCTATCCAGGGGCATCGCAAAATAACAGCAATATTTATTTTTTCATTGGCTAGACTTTATTCTGCAGTGTCTTGTCGAATCATAGCAGCAGTGAGATATCTGTGTCAGAGTTGTCTGCCAGGCACTTGAAGAATAAAGAAAATCAATTTTGACAGATATATCAACAACATGTTGACGGAAGTGGATAAACGCTGATTCAGCCAAGAATCCTAGGCAGTTATCTCGTCCCCTGCATGTCATTCCTGTTATCCAAGGCAATTCACTCCATGGCAACAGTCTGTGTTTAACCTCACCGGGTGATCGAATGCTTCTCATTCAGAGCACTCAAAGCGGCCTCCTGGTGCAGAGGAGGGATCAATACTGTAAGCGTTACATCTAATCAAGCGCTGATTACTTTCTCAACGTTGATTGCAATTGGCTAGGATGTCATTTAGTTTTGTAAAGCGTGTTTAATTTCCATAGATTTAAATGATCACCCAACAGAAACTGACCTTTATTTTCCAAAAGCTCCGTCACTTTTATGAAAACAAATCACATGCAGTGTCACAGCCCACAGCCACTCGTTTCGTTAAAATTAACATGATTAGTGTGGCACTTCTGTCAGCTGCTCAGTTTAAATCTTGTTACACCTGTGTGCAGAACAGCATCTTAATCTTGATTTTCTTTCATGCCGCAGCACTGCAATTCCACCAGGAACACTTGCAATACCTGCTGCGGGGGATTTTACGCTTTCTACAGCCAGACATGAAGGTCAACTGCGATAAAAGCTTTTTAATATCATCAATCAAACAAGCATGTAACTACAACTGCCATTGGTCTGCATTGTAACAACTTCTGCAGCTTTGTTTTCTTTTAATTTACTGACTGTGGACAAGGGGAGGTTGAGGCCATGTCAGTACATTCCTCTGTGGTGTAGTAATCCCTGCACACACAGCTCTGAATTTCTTTCGAGAAAGGAATGTGACGTAATTCAACTCAAAGTTCAGTGAGCTCCATTTGTCATCAACTGGACGTCATATGCTGTCATAGTCTGTTGTAATCAAACGTCTAAGACACATGGATATAATCACATCTATCACGCATGCATGCAATATGAGGCACGATTTCCTTCCAAAAACTATGTTTACTGTACTGTACTGTACTGTACTACCCAGTTTTGAGTTTCATCCTGGCAATGGTCATACCGGGGATATGACGTTTATATGGAACACAATGAAACCTATTTATTCAACTTCTGTATATGTGGCATTCAAACAACAGAGCAAAAACTCTCACCATGGCAACGATGCCAGATTGACAATGCAGTTCATCCTCAGCATAATTTCATATTATTACATCTTTTATTCTCTATTTTAGTCACTGCAGACATCAATCAGAAATCAAAGTACCATATTCAGGTTTCTTAAAAACAGATCTAGAGCTTATCCAGGTTTCTGAAATCAGGAACGTTCACATGTACAAACGAGTATTTGTTTTAGCTGCATTAACCTAAAAAGTGCAAAAGCGTGTTGTTAATTTTTAGAGCTAAATAATTAGTGGATTATTCAATGTCAGTCAAATAACCTGCCGCTTTTTTTCTATTCTGTAAACTCAAATGATTAATCTTGATGTAGAAATGCCAAATATTCCCCAGTATGAACTTCTCAGTTGGGAGGATTTACTGCTTTTTTTTTTGTCAAAGGCGATAATTAACTCCACATTTTTGGATTTTGAAGTGTCGGTTGGAATAAACAAGCTATTTGCATACATCATCTTGGCCTTTAGGAAGCTGCAAAGGTATTATTTCTTTAATTATTTTCTGACATCTCGAGCTCAGCTGAGTACAGACTTCACATTTCTGTCTAAGAGTGTTTGATCTGGCATGTTTGCTCAGAGTTACTGTATCGTGGAGGCAACTTCTGTAAATGATGCCATTTTAAGCTGTCACCTTGATCTTACAAAGAGCACTTTGACAAGAGTTTATGCAGTACTTCACCATATACATGGACTCTTTTCTGATTGCATTTTGTTTCATAACTACACAATAAATTGAGTGAATTTTCATTAATGATGTGTTTTCAGACATTCAGTAAATATGCTAGGTATTTTTGCTAATTCATCAGATGCTTTTCAGCCCAAGGTGTGAATTAAGCTTCCAGTATTTGGGTAAAAAGGATATGTGGAGGAGTAAACAAGCTGTTTTGAATTAACCTTGAGAGAATTCAATAAAGCAAACAGTGCCATAAAACCTGCAATAACCTGTGAAAAGTTTGCTTTGAGCTTTCAGATTTATTGCGTTTTTCTCTCGCCTGCATGTCAACCTTTCACAGCAACCTTTTCGTCACTTTTCTGTAAATATTTTCTTTTCAACAAATCGTTGTGATAAAATCCTGGTGCTGTCTTCTGAAAGTGTAGCTGTTGGCAGTGGAAGGAGTTTTTTTCTGTCTCCATCAGACCGAGCAGAATTTAAGGAAACAACTGTTTCCTGGCATGCTCAGACCCCAACTGGGTAAAAGGATCCAATGATTTATTGCCAGCGCCCAGTTCACACTAGGAACATGGGCTGTCTGGCTCGCTTTCTAAACTGCCTGATAAGATTCAGTGTTTGTCCAAATGAGCCCCATGTAGCTTCACAGGCAACCTCATCCTGAGTATGATCAAAAAGCAACCAAGATTTACTGATACCCAGAGCACTTATCTAATAAGGATTGTTTTTATAGTCCAAACAATGGATTTTGCAAAGAAGTGTATCTTCAGCTTTCCTTTTTTGTGTACCTACTCGGCCATGATGTAATTACCGAAAAGGACCAGTGTGTAGGATTAAATAGCATTTAACGGTGTGGTCGCCTCACCCTCCCCTTCCAACTGTGTAGTTTGTCTGTTCTGGGCATGTCAGTGCAACATAGCATATTCTGTAGAAGAGGACCCACTCCCTCTTTAGATGTAAAGGAGGAGGAGGAGGACTTTCAGGTGATTACAGATGAATCAAAACACTGAATATTATATTGAAGGTCTGGCATATTCTGCCAATAGATTGCTCAAAATGTTACGCACTGGACCTTTAAGTTTGATCAGTTCTACCGCAGTGGCAGCAGGGCAACATGCAGAGTGCTGATTTTTGCCGCACTACCCGCTGCTTTGAGTTTTGGCAGTCTGGTCTTTTGTCAACACATCTGGAGCCATGAAAAAGACAGCTAAGACTAGTTAAATCCTCTCTCTGATACAGAGAGCTGCAGCCTCTGTTCCACTAGCTTCTCTATCTCAGTGAAATCTGCCAGCATTCCTTTTTATCTACACTGCATTCCTTTTTATCTTCTGCAAAAAAATAAAAATTAAAAATGAAAATGGAGCATGCTCATGAGGTTTACTTTTTATAATCTAGGATGACCTGGTATTCACTAAAGCACTAGCTTTTAGAAGTGGAAAGTTTAACAATGTGTTAGCAAACAAAATACTACAAGTTCATCATGAATTTTTGCAGGAGCAGCAGCAGTACAGATATTTTAATTATTTGCATCATTACTCGTCAATATCATTTTTAATTAGATTTCCTCCAATCCAAATCTGCAACAGTCTGCAACCCGGATATTGTGGTTTCACTGTGGCTCTCTGTAAAACGGCTTAAATCACTCACAGCTGATAGCCACACTATGTGGCAGAGCACAAAATTAGCACCAGTCAAATTTGGAAATGTCTTTTATCAATTAGAGATCTAACAATTGCAATTTTCTTTGTGCTGCAGTCAGCACCACAGAAGTCCACAGCATATCTATGTTGGCTCACAGTCAGTCAGTCATTTGCCCTCAAGAGGAGCGGACCACCCACAGATCTGAAGTTTAGCGACCATTTCTACAAATGTGTCCAAAAATGTTTGGGGTTTTTTTCTTTGTGCAAAAAGTGATTAATTTCAAACATTTATGCAAAAAGATAAAAGAAGAAGTAGAAGGTAAAAAGATGCTTCAGGCACTAATCCCCCCTAAGGATGTGAGGAACACACAATCAGTACAGGAATGAGAAACCAATCCTCATCAACCAAACACTTAGCATAAATGAAGCAGCCATTTCATATGCATTGGTCCTGTTTAGGAGTCAAGTATGAGTCCTCTGGAGAAGAATGATATCACCAGGCTAGCATTCCTTAATTGAAACCACCAGCTCCCTAAGCTATCCCATTACACCTGGCAGGTTGGGGTTGCCAGGTCAGAGTAATTTATAGCGCTCTTACCTCAGATAATCCATACATATAAGCTGTGAGGTTATGAAGCTGCTGGCCCACTACCCATCTGCAGCCAATTTGGCCCCTGCACAATGATTCTTAAATCACACAAAGCTCCCAGACCTTGCTGACTGGACTATAGAAGAGGCAGAGGAGTCCGCTTTCATTTGAATTCCCTTCGCATACCCCTCCTGGTAGATTTAAGGGGAATAAAAGAGACCATGGGCATTAACTACCTGAACTAGTGATCCTCCTTAAAAGCCAACACCCTCTGCTTTTTTCTCCCACAGCAGTAAATTGCGAAGGAATGTGGCCCAGCACCAGATCAATAAAACTTCTTTGCAATTTAACAAGAACAGATGTTAGAAATCCTACCAGGCATGCCCTGCTACATTTTAAGTGAGATAACCACGAATGTTTGTATGTGTGAGTGTTTTAGGAAAGCTTCTTCTGTGGCCAATCTGTTATTTCAGCCATCAAACGTGTGATCCCCTCTATCTCTAACGTTACAGGAGCTTAATCACTGTGAAGATTAACTTGATCAGATATCACATTTCTTCACACTGTTTCAATTATAAGGACAAACTGTGTGTTGGGGACAGGGGGCTGGAGTAGGGTGGCACTGAAGATAGAAACAGATCATTGGTCCAAATGACTAGAGATGCCTGCTGGCTGTTTTCCAGCTGTGTTTACATCTTTATCTGAAAATCATCTTTAAGAAGGGAAACACCGCTCAGTCTGAGGACGGGAGGACTTTGATCTTCATATTTTTGGCGTTGCTTGTGTTGTGATAATTTATCATCAAAGGTATTATCATTTGGTTGCAGCAGACAAATCGTTCAGATTTCACAAAGTGAGAAAAATAGCTGGCCAATACATATGTTAGCAGGGTTGCAGTGTTACCCATGGATGCTCTTAACATAAAAACTGTTTCTATGGTTACACGTCTGCTATAAATCACACCACAAACACCAGCTATGCAATTCTGCAAGGATGTGAGTGTGTAGTTAGCAAATATGAAGAGCCGTTTCTTCTCTGCTACGTTTCTTCCGCTGATGCTTGCAGTATTGCCAAGATGTATGATAACTGTTATATTTACACAGTAATTCAGCCCTTCTACCATCAAATTAAACAAGATATGTCATTTGTAACCACTCTTCAGTATGAAACATGAATGTTTTCTGATCAGACGCCGCTCTCAGCAGAACAACATTAATTGTCAGCACATTACAAGCATTTTGTGATCCAACGCCATTATGGTCATTGTGAACTTATTGTGACGTCACTTGGTTTGTGTGTATTCTGAAGCATTGAGTTTGGCATTATGGACGATATCATATTGGGGTTTTTTTGGAGCTCAAATGACCATATTTGGAACGACAGCATAGAGTTGGTGAGCGACATGCTGCAAGTTTTCAAGTAGAAAACAAGTTGGTGAGCGACATGCTGCAAGTTTTCAAGTAGAAAACATTAAACTAAAATATGTTTCGGAGAATTAAACAATGCAGTAACAGAATCTTGATTCATATTTGATCAGCACTGCAGAGTTTTACAGTTTGATCTGAGTGTCATGAGCCGTGGTGTTGCACTGGACTGTCTCATCTTGTGACTTGTCAATCACAAGGTACCAACACTCTAAAGAATAACCCGATAATCATCTGTTTTACTCTGTATGGAACCATAATTCACTAAATCAACATCATGCTGTATGGAAGACCTGAAACTAGCAATTGAGACTAAACTCATGAGGACTGTTTACTGAGGTAATAAATCAAGTTAGAAGGAAGTAGAAGGGCTGAGTATAAAGCTCAAAACAATTGCAGCCAGTAGTGCTGCCCCCTATTGGCTGAATAAACGCAGGTTTAAGACACGTCTGCATTGACTTCACAGACCCAGAAACTCCACTAATTACATTACATTACTGTCCATTGTTTGGGAAAGGTCAGTGTCATGGTTTACATTAAAACAGCTACTTGGTTAATAACATTATCATTATTATCATAAACAAATGTAACAAACACCTTTTTATTTTGACTATTTAACTCCTTTATAAGACGCAAACCATCCATCACAAAATCACTGGTTCGAATTCTCTCCTCATTGTGTTTCATTTCTATAGCTGTCTAATTAAGGCCTTTAATAGCCATGATTAACAAGAAGTCCACTGTGCCAAGTCAGGTGCTTAGTTGACTCATCCATCCAACCCAATCTCCTTTTTACCGTAACACTTACAGCCTTGTTTCATCTCATCTTACACAAGAGAAATTATGTCTTTAAGTTAATTTCCTGTCTTTTATTAAATAAAAACATACCCAAGCTGCACCTTTTTATAAAAATCTCCTACAAGGCTAAAGACTAATATTATTAATAATATAATATTAATAATGTAAATCATGTTTGAGAAAGCTCATGTATAGCATGAAGACACTGACAGAGAGTCCACAGGGTAGATCAGTAAATTAATTACACTCAGTGGAAAGCACACAGATTTTTAAAGCTTGCTCAGTGTATTCAGGACATCCACACTGGAAATGTTGAAATGTGTGAGGGGTCAGCACAAATGACCTCAGCTTGGGCTCAGGTTTGTTGTAGGACTGGATCAGAATTGGCATGCAGTACTGCAGAGCACATTTTTACAGTTCGTGTGTAAACACCATAAAGTGAGGTGAGACAGGGAAAGAGGCTTGCTAAGCCTTGTCTGACAGCATTATCATGGGCATTGGTAACAGTGAAGGGCACTATGTAAACAGCTTTTTCCCAGATGCCAATAAATCCAGAGCCATTACAGACAGGAGTTAGGCGCAGGTTTGCATTCTAACAGCAAGTTTCTATGGAGAAGCTCATGCATATGCTCTCATGCATGCATATGTACATGCACGTTGTACAAAAGCACACATAGCACGCACATAAACGCACACACACACACGCATTGTGTGACAGAACAAACAAAGTACGGATATCTGCTTCTGTTGCTAGGATACCGGCTGTTCTGTAAATCAGGATGACTGGTGGCACAGACGACCGTGAAAAATTAGCACAAGCTGTGGTAACAAATTAAGAGTAACCTCTAACTTAATGCAGAAGGAAACCACATTTATTCGGCCGGTTTGAGTTTAAAGGGAAGGTTCACGATTCAGGTCAGCAGTGTTCAGGTAAACAAAGGGAATATTATACTAAAGAGACTGCAGGGCTTTCAACAAAGGATGTGGAGCAGCCAGCCAGTAAGAAAGCATAGCCAGCTAGGATTGTCCAACGGTATGAGAAAGATTAGCCATTAGCCAAGATTTAGCCATAAAAGCAAAATATAGTTGGCCTTCTAATGCCACTGGCTTCCTTTTGGGTGGCATCTTTCTTTTCTTTTCTATATATACTCCACAATGTTACACACAAAGCAGGATAATACAGGAAACCACGGATAAAATGTATGTATGATGTGTCATTACAACAGATGAAACACACACTTCTCTAACATCATGCTTGCATGTTCTAAAGTGGAGGCTAGTGGTTGTAAAATGTGCAATCAAATGTTAAATTGTTAATCAAAACTATTTTATCAGAATCCAAAATCTTTTTTTTTTTGCTTACCGCTGGTGCTTTTAGACATATCTGACATTGGATTTCACCCACTATTACTTACATTGGAATTGCATAAAGAAGTACTCTCTTAATGGCCAATATGAACAGTGTTGTACTGTTTATTTCAGAACCAGAACCCGATGGAGACACTACATAGCCCATCTAACCTGGGGACACTTGAGGAACCCTCCAGGAGAAGCTGAAATGCATTGCTGGAGAGAGGGACATCAGGAGCACCCTGCTAAACCTGCTGCCACCCCACCCTGACCCTGGATAAGCAATGGATGGATGGATGTAATTATCACCAGCAAAATCTGTTTTAATGACTAGTGTTTAAGACAGACTTGAAAAAATGTGAAACTATCACGTAACAGTTAAGCGGCCCGTATTGTAAATGCAAACTGCTCTGATACACTGAGCAAACACTCGTCAGTGTGTCCACTGTGACCCATGTCCCCTCTCCCAGCAGCTCCATCGTCGGACTGTTATTGAGCAATTATGGCCATTGATTTTCTCTCTCTTCTCAGCACACCTCTGCATGACAGCTGGTCTTTGTAAGTGGCCTCACTGGACTCCTAACTGCTGCCCTCTGTGGCCACACTATTTGCTCAAAGATGTGGCCAATTTAACACGCTATGCCTGCCCTGTCGCCTCAAGGTGTACAGTAAAACTCTTTAAAGCAGGCACAATTGCTCCTCCTGAGTGAGTTTTTATACATCCTCCACACTGCAATGAATATTCCTCTGTTTGCTCCTTTGCTACTAAATTCAGTTGTGACTAATTTTAAAGATATGTGCTGAGATTTTCATACATCCTCAAAGTTTCAAACCCACCTACATCCTATCACATCAAATGACAACACGTCGAGACATTAATTATTCAGAGAAGCTGCACCTTCAGCTGTTCACAAGATCCTTTTCAGTCTTCAATCAAAATGCCAAACTGACTGATACGTTTGACAATCCAAAGCTATAATTCATCGTTGCACAGTCTGCGACGCTGCTTTTATGCACAGAAACAGCTTTTTGTTCCATTCAAGCAATATCGTTTTGTAACTGACAGCGAGCTCCCACGGATGTGCAGTCTCAAAAAACACATCGTACAAACATATTATCTGTGCTGAAGCAGTTAGCCACAAGCTTCACCACTCATGTTATGCAAAAAGTAAGTGGCCTTTTCCCACTTGATGGCGTGCTGTTCTTTAAGCATGTCCACTTATCTTTATACTAAACCTACATCACTGCATATACACAACTCTAACTGAACCTCCCACCCAGCCAGCTCCTACTCCAAAACAAACAGCAAGAAAATACTTTGCAATTAACAGACTGAGACTCGAGCCATTAGTGCCAAGCAATGTGAAACAGCTTGACACCATTACTATGAAGTGGGCAAGTTATGACAAAGCAAGCATGCCCAAAAAAAACCTTTAAAAAAAATTGTAAGCAAATTGCCGACACATTATTTCGTAAACAGATAATGACTTCATTAGCAGAAATTATCTCCAGAAATGAAAGAATGGGTGGACGGTCAGGTGGGTGGGATGAACAAATGGATGGATGGGAGGACTGATTAAACATTGAAGGGAACATGTGTAATGTAGTGAGAAAACAGTCATCTAAACCCAGCAATCCACTTGGTATGTAGCTGCAGGCAAAGGCATGTCAGCTCTCTGCAGACAATCATTACCTTTACCTTTTTTCTTTAAAAAAAAAAAATCACAAGAATTCAGGCAGACAATCTTTCCCTGTGCAAAGGCCTTGATAAGTAATTGATGAATGCAAGTGCAATGATATAATATAAGGTTTCAAATGAGCAGCAGTGGTTGAGCAGTATGAGCTACAGAACGGGGCCTCAGCTTGCTTTACACTTCATCAATTATGATATGATGAAGAGCAAAGCTAGCTGTCACGTAAACATGCTACCTTGAGCAGAAACATTTCTATAACGCTCAGCTCGAGATGGAGTGTGTGGAGAAAATATGAATGTGAACCATCATCGACTGGGCAATACAGCTGAAATCAATACCAATATAAATAAGAATATTTTCATAATATCAACATGTACTAGTAGTGTGATGTTTATAGTTTTGGGTCATGGGTCGAAGCACAGACTTTTAATTTGGAGGATGTGCAGTAAGCATTTCTACCCTCGTGTTTTCCATGTGTCTGAAGCAAGTGGTAACCTCCAATGCTAGGAAATGAAGCCAATGTGGATGTGCTAAAAACTACAAAACCTTAAACGGCCGCTTGAGGAACACTGCAGAAGTGAGTCAACCTTCATAAGCAGCCGTATTAAAATGCCCAATTCCACAGCAGAAGTAAACATGTTTACAGCCTGGTCCAGACAACAGTTTTGGTCTCTGTAGCTAATTTCCTCGTCCATGAAAACTGTGAGGGCGTGAGAGGTTTTTTTTTTTTTTTTTTAACTCACCAGTTCATGATATTAAAAGGTCGAAGTTGCACATAATTAATGGCGCTGCTGCTTCACTGACAGGTAAGTGCCGTTGCAGATGGTTTATTAGAGCACCCAGGCGTCATTTGGCTCGCCTCAGTTCCACCGATGATGCACATCTTTGCTGATATTTAGAAGCAGTACACCCAAATGGTGGCAGCCAGCGCCGCATACATTCATCTTCAAAACAGCACTTCAGAAACCTATGGTCCGCCTCTGTCCATTCTTTATACTGTCATTGGTTGTTAGTCGTGTTGCCAGTACTTTTGTTGGCTTATAACTTTGTCTTTGTTTTTGTACTTTGAACTGCTGTTGCTTTCACTTGTGGTCAGTGAATAAATTACTCAGGGACAATCCCGAGGTGTCTTTGTTCACTACACAACCTGATAGATGGTAAATCTCATCATGGTCTTGATGATCTATTTATGTTCTTCTATGGTGTATGCAGTTTTATGCGATTTTATGTGATTTTCTCAGATCAATTCAGGAACAGTTTATGATTAATATAACCAAACAGTAATTTCACGGAGCAAGGATGCAAAAATATGTAACGCTGACCATTTTCTGTAACCACTTATCCTCATCAGGGTGACTTGTGGGGCTGGAGCCCATCCCAGCTGACTTTAGTTGAGAGGTGGGATACATACTGGACAATTCCCAACAACCATTCACACTGCTGAAAAACATCAGATAATAATTAAGTGACTTAAGCTCTGAGCAATGTTTAACTTATGTTTACATGCTGAGACAATAGCTTACATATCACTTTAGTGTGTTTTGAGCCAAAGAAATCTCACCTAAGACAATTCAAAGGAGGTGGTCTGGCCTCTTAATACACAAAAACTCAAACATGAGCACTTATATTTCATCCAGAAGCAACATGAATGCACTGTTGGTAGGTGAGTTGTGCTCGATCAAAACAAAGGGCAGGACACTGGACATAAATAACCTGGCTGAAAGGTAATGGTGTGTTTGATCCAGCTCATCTGGCCTGCTGGGTGGAGTGACCCTGAGGTCTTGGTGCATGATCTCCATCCCGCTTACTCTCCTCTGTTGATCAGACTGCACACAGACAGACAGTTTCTGTATTATACTGATATTAAATGAGCGAAATAATATCAGAAGTTCACTGTTGAGTGGCTACAACACAGGAAGGAGAGACTAAAGATAAGTGTGGAGAATGTCACAAGTGCGAAAAAATTATACTGAAGAATTAAAGTATGTTTAGTTGATGTCACACAGATTTTCATTTTATTTTTTTATACTATTGTTTTTTCAGTCAGTATACCTACTTGTTTCTATTCGTAATGTAGTCCTAATTGGTAATATAACCATGGCTGGAATTACCTCCCATGGGGTAATTGAGCAAAAATGAGCAGCAGGGCCTTAATTGTGTATTTGAGTATTCCCGTGCTAGTACTACATGACCAGGTTTGTTGTGCATTAGCTTTCATTAAGCTCAAGTACAATACTAAATGAGATCATGTCTCAAAGGTGGATGTTTATACAGGGACCACTTGAAGTTGGGGTTTTAAAATAAGGTAATACAGCAGCAACCAACTTATGTCGGTTAATATCGTGCTTTAGTTGTGTTTATCCTCACAATCCCAAAGGCAATTACTATTAATCATGTAACCAATCACCACAGAGTGAATCTGGGGATCTGGTGACTCACTATGAGTTTATAATGTCAACCGCAACACATCCCATGCTGCTTTCATGACAGAGAAATATAATAAGCAATAACAAATGTTCATGATTAAGCTAATTGTTATTTATGATATGTCCTGAGATGACCTGGGGAAAATGTCTCTGTGTCTCGGCTGGCTCGTGTATCTTAGTGAAATTCTGTTAAACTGTGATGAGGTTCATGATATCAGTAGCTGGAGGGACAAAACATGCAGATAATTACATTTGATTTGGCAAACCTTTTCACTGTCTTCACCGCCTGCTCTGCGCATATCATAGCGGCATCACATACCTCCATAGAGGCCTATGTCTTCACAGCAGATGAGTTGTCCTTATGAAACATCAGGAAAGACAATATGCTGTGATAAAAACATTATTCCCAGCAGATGGAAATAATGTTAACTTAATGTTTTGTTCTGCTTTATTTCATGCTGCTATTAATAGTTTATTGTTTATTTATTTTTATTTTTTTATGCTTGAAGAGAGACACTTGCTATCATGGGACCAAAGTTTCACACTGAGGACACCTGAGTTAGATCCACTTGCTCCTCCAGAAAAAAGGAAGTCAACGGACCATCGAGTTACAGTATTACCACTGTTCTCAAGGTCAAGAATGAGACTTTCATGCAAGTATGTCTTCGTTATTTTCCAACAGAATAAAGCAAACCATGTCTTTATTTCAGACTGCTTCTGTCTTATAAGATATTTCACAAAAAAAAATGTGCAGCTGTTGCTCAACACAATGAACAAAATACACAAGAGGTAGAGAATGAAAGACTGCAGACAGTTCAATACATATTGATTATTTGGGGTAAAACTTCCTGCAGCCTGCTCAGTCTGTGTTTGTGCTCAATAAGAGGTGAACCTCACATAATCTTCCAACAACATTTGAGCCACCTTGAGGTGTGTGTTAATTCCTGCTTCTTGTTGTTTTCATCCTTTTTCAGACGGTAACTAACAGTGTTGTGGCGTCTCTTGGCTTAGCCGTTTGTTCTCGTTGGAACTAATTTATGCAAATAAAGCTTGAAAGAGAGTAATCAAAAGCATTGAAACTTCGTAATTATACAGTATGGTGTTTCACATTTTCCCACAGGAATGCGTTTTACAGCAAACCTGAACATCTGACTCTTCATTTCAACACCTGCTCTGGGTTCATCCTGACAAGTCGCCTCATGTTTTCAGGTATTTACACTGTAAACAGGTTTCTGTAGTGCCTTATATATCTATATTTACCATATCTGCCTTCCTTTTGAGTAGAGTCTGTAATTTGTTTTGGTGTCCTTCCCAACATTTTACTGTAATAGGAAAATATTTCTGATATTTTCTTGCTAAAAATAATTAAAAAACAAAGTATTATTCGATTTAAACCTTTATATAACCCATTTTAAACCTAATTATTTTGTTGAAGCGTGTAGCCTCACCTTTAATTATGACAATACATTCAGCGCGTGACATGACAGCAGGATTTTTATTTTAATTAACACATGACATGCTCAATAAACAAAGCTGGATATGAAGTAGAAAATGCTTTCATTGCTTTCATGATCATCAAATGCCCAGATGCAAGACCTGCTATTTGAATTTTCTTTTTTGTGATTGGGGAGAGTTTTGAGAATGCGCTCGAGTGGATTTACCGAAACATTTTTCACACCACATAACCACTAATCCCCCCTTTTCATATGCTTGAAAACTTGGTTTCAAATAGAAAATGCTGGCTGATTCAGACCTCATAATAAACCTTGGCCTGACTTTGAGAAGAGGGAGGGAGCATAAGTACTGGTGGAAAATGAGAGAAGATGAAAAACATTTTTTTTGAAAAGGCACACAGGCACAGGCACCACTCATATTCACTCACAAACAGCATTCCTAGTTCCCTTTTTTTGAGGAGATAGAGGTAACGTCTGGTTGCAGTGTAGTAAAATATTTCAACTGTAGCTGTGTCAGAAGTTTTTCCACTAATCTCTCGAGTTGGGGTTCTTTGAGTGAGAAACTAAATATCTGTGTCTGAGGCCTGTCACACAGCGCCGCATCACAGGATGATCAAAACCCCCTTCGGCAAGCTTTCGCATTGTGCGAGAGAAGGGCCTCTTTTGAGAAACGAGGGACGGGGAGAGATGGGGTTGGCTGGTGGCGCCTGCGCAGGGAGGGCTTTGGAGGAAGAGGAGAAAAAAGAGAGTTGGAAGCAGGGTTAATCCCACACTGTCATTATCCTCACTTCTTAGCCACAGTCTGTGAGCTTCCCCATAATGAAGGCCATTTCCAAGGATTTGCACCTGGCACAGACGCCAAATTCTGCAGTAATTACCGATAGAGATAGATTCCTCTTACCTTTAGGCTTTACGGTGGGTTATAAAAAGTAACCCCTTGCAGTTCGGCACATCTGTAAACCTGCAGAAAACGCAGCATGTACTGCACTTGAGCGACTGACTGATAATGATGTTTACTGTTACAGAACAACCGCTTCCTCGCCGCCTTTGTGCAGAAGTGTCGACAAACAAAGAGGCTTATTTGTTTCAACTCATTTCACGATCTATTTGTTTAATTGGCAATGATTCGCCTGTGGATCTAAAATAATAATGCAGATACTGTGTTATCCAATAAATAAAATAGACCTGAGCGGCTCTTCTAAGAACTTTGCATGAAAGCTTTTATTCTATCCCCCACTTTAGATAAAACAAGCACAGTGGCAGGTGGAGTGAAGTGGGAAAAGGCTATGCTTATGTTTATTCAAAATGCTTGTCAAAGATAACAAACTGAGTTTATAGTATTTAGTTTGATCATGTCAATGTAATGTGTAACACTGCATGCTTCTGTTTTCTGCCAAAGGTATAAGAGTGAACTGGTGGAGTTTACTGTCTGTAAGCTACTCCCTGCAGTCGCCTGCGTGCGTCCATATGGAAGCATAGATGAGTCATTATGAAACACTCCCACCTCCCATGCAGCTCAACTGTTGCTTTCCCATGACTTAACGTCATAGTACAAGTCCGGGCACAATGATCCAGACCTAACCTACACCCCCTTTAACCTCACTCTTGCTTCATCTTACGATAACTGACAGTTGTACACATTGTTGTACCGATGTAAATGACGAAGTGAAATGAATTCCCAGGATGTCTCACTGAGAATGTTACTGTAACGTTTTTGTTGTCTTACTTCCATCAGCTGAGACACTACAAGAGATACAGGAAGTGTGTGTGTATGTGTGTGTGTGTGTGAGAGAGTGTGTGTGTGTGTGTGTGTGTGATCATATGATTTTAATTACTTTTGCCCGCTATCCCACTGATTTAATTCAACTGTGATTCGTTTTCCTGTCAACTCCTACCAACCAGTCAGAGACTGGTTTTCATTTAGTTTTTTAGATGGGTTTGGCTCTAGGCAAACTTTTCTGCTCACAAACTTAGAATACACAGTGAAAGCTCTGTTGTCACTACAGGATCCAAGTCTGGGAACAGTCTCTTGAGAGTTGAATCATTCGATTCATCATACATCATGTATCAATATTAACTTGACTCACAAGCTCTACTAAACCCTGGACGTCATTATCTTATAAAAGTGACGTTCTTGGTGTAATAAAATGAATCAATGTGTTCGGAGGAGGAGCTGCCAAATTTTATTTTTTTATTACATTACAACAGTCAACTCAAGTACAGTCTCAACTCAAGGTCCACCTACTAGCTATTTCAAGAGCTTTTAACAGTATGACATGATGTGTATCAGTGCTGAGTGTGCTGAGTTATCGTGGAGATACAAACTTTAAAGTGTGAATAAATCTTTCCTATTGAGAAAAATCTGTTAGTCAAAGGGCATTACGATTGTCTCTTTTCACTAATTCTTTTTCAGTAGTCAACTTGAATTATGCTTTTTTTCAGACACATCTACAGTATTTGTGAAAAGAGCCAGTCCTAGACTCTTGCATCTAGGCACTGAAATTGGCTTCATCTGAGGGTGCTGATGTTTGCTGTGAAACACAAGAAAGCCACTCTCTCTTTAATCATGCTTCTGTCACAACTGAAAACAAGTACAGCAAAGCATCTTTCTATTTGAAAAGTGTTCGACAACAAACAGAATCATTTCATTTGCAGACGCTTCTGCATGTCGCTTTCATGCGCGTCCCTCTCTGAAACTCAGAGCTGGAGATGTGTCATTAGTTTCATTTGTGTCATTATTATTTGTCATTTGCCATCATCACCATAAATAAATGCAGATCCATACAGTAAACCCGCTTGAACAAAGTATGGCGTTTAATTAAATAGCTGAAGCAATAGAAGGAGCTCGCTGACCTGCAGTGTGCCACGGGTGGGTGTTCGGTGGGTGATGATTCACAGCGCATGTAATTAAACTGTGGAATTAGGTGATAGAAAATAATAGCCACTGAGTGGAAAAATAACTGTTGTTCATCCTCAGGTGTTTAGAAAAATAACTATAACATATTAAATAGATTTTCAGTCCATGAATATAGAATAAAAAAAAAAAGAGCATTACAAGAAATTCTAATTTCCAACTCAAGAATATTCATTTGGAGAATCGAAGCAAAAACAACATTACCATTTCCAGCCTGAGGGTGTAGCTATGCGTTCTATCGAAAAACTAATAATAAGAAAATGGTTTATTAGATGAAAAACAATAATATGAACAGCAAAACAGCCGAATGATATGCCTGTTAGAGAGCCTGTGGGTACATCAGAGCTCTACCTCTGTCTCAGTGACAAAGATAATCAGTGATACTTTACTATATAGAAATATCTGAGACACAAAATCCTTTATGTGTGGGTTTGTTTCTGTATAGCAATGTGTTATACACTAATAAATGTAGCTTAAATATGACTGCAGTTTTGCGTTAGAGTTTGCACAAGGTTAACAGCTGTTTCTGCAAAACATATGACAGTAGGGGCATTAAATATCTTCTTATGCGAGTAGGTAAAACATAAATAAAAACACTCATTTGCTGGTTTTATTGTGTTTTCAAAAGTAAGACTGGTATCAGAGCTGTGACAGACACAGGGCATGTATATCGTATATTTTCCCATAACAATCTGTTAAGCCTGTCAGCACCAGATAAAACCTGTTTTAATGCTATACACAGTTGGCACAGCAAGGCTTAAGGATTTTTTTTTTTCCCCCAGGGATGCTGATCATGTAGCAACACTGATTTGTCTGGAGTTAAAGTGACTTGTCTGGGTGAAACACTTCATTTCTATAGTCATTTAACCTGTTTAGAAGTATTTAAGAATGTTTTTTGAGCACAAAAGATGAAATATGTAGTAGTTGATGCCATGAAAGCCCAGGGACGTTTTTGTTGTTATTTCATCCTGTTTAGAGCTGAGCATGCAGGGAAGTCACTGAGGTGGCACTGAAGGTATTTATGGTCTGTGAATATGTACCATTGTCATGTTAATGTGGTCAGATGCCTCTGATGATCCTCATAGTGGGATTATATTGTACTTGCTCCGCGACTCTGCTGAATTCACACTTCTTTGAGAGACACAAAGACGGAATGTACGGATTACAAAACTATATCTAAAAATCAATGCGGGGAAACTCTTGGCTATATCAGCACTTGTACTTTGCATGCTGAAGAAGTAAAGCACGTGCGTTTGCATTCTCTCTGCAGGAAAGGATGTGGTTAAGAAGTGGGGTTGACCTTTCTCTGTGGCACCAAACCTCCTGCTTGTAGCACCCCAGTATAGGTAGAGCGTTGCTTTAATGTATGTAACGGCCTTCGCTTAAATAACCTACACAGCAGAAATTTTTTCGCAAACATGGGTAAAATCAGATACATACATATTCAATTGCGAAGCCCTTAAGCCCTGCATGCTTTAGGCTGAATATCAGCATGTGAAGCAGGGTGTACTCTACTCCCAATTACAGTAAAATGTAAATCGTCAAACAGATCATGTCACACTTTCATTCCCATCGTATTTCAGTGATTCCTCACCTCTCATTCACACAGGACCCCAAGTGACACAAACTGGCGAGGTATTTGACATCAGTGACACGCCACTTACTCATCAACTCTGTGAAGTCACTCAAACTTTCTCGCACTGACTAAATTCACAGGTGACTCACAGGAAATTGTGAAACACTAAAGTGTACTTTGATCCAACATCAATAAATCTGTAGTTTGGATTGCAGCAGTATTTTGGATGTGCTGTTGCTGGCTGGTTTGAACATCCAAAAAGAAAAAGAAAAAAAAAAAAAGGAAAAATGCAGCTCAACAGGTGGCAGGATTGTGCAACTCGGACTCTACGACTACCCACAGTTGCACTTGCACTGTGGACAAAGGAGAAGAATGCCAGGGATGAATAACTGGTCTGTCTCTTTCATTGATTTCCCCTGAAAGCAAAGAGTGAAGAGAGGACTCCTGGAGGCTCCACTGAATAGCCTTTTTCAATCCAAATCCTGAGTAGGCGCAGGCTCTCTATGGGCTACAAATTTTTATAAAGACTGAGCAACGTAGACTGCTTGAATTTGAATATTTTGGGCTTCTTGGTAAATACTCTTTAATCAGAGCTAACACCACAAAAGAATCCACAAGATTGGGTTTTATTTATTTATTTATTTTTATTTTTTTTTTGCTGTATGACACATAATCACATGACAGAGTTGTTGCATTCTGCACTTTTTTCTATGCTGTCCTACATGTGTTCCCATGAAGTGTCACACACCTGACGCACAGCGTCACCTGCAGCGTTACCTCTGTCATTTATCATAACATTACAACAACGTTAAGTCACAGGAGTGGAGGGAGGAGTGGTCCTGTAGTCGTAATGTAGGCGTAGACTTCCATACAACAGCTGACACTCAAAAACCGGGAGGACAGTCTGGCTCCGAAACACAGCACAGAGGAGGCGCTCCGGTGAAGTTGTTTCCCGGTCGGAGGCGAGTTTTTACGCGCTTGGAGCAAGAGCACAGAGACGGTGGAGAGCTGGATCTTATAGCTGCTGTTGTTTTTTGTTTTTTTTTGGGGGGGGAAGTATCGCTGCTGTGAACTGAGAGAGAGAGAAAAGATCTGCACGAAATGAAATCCGTGTCGAGTGGACGATCATAGTTAAAAAGGTAAGAGATTTACGGCACTGGAGGGATTTCGTGGGCGATGCAAGCGAGGTAGCGAAGCAGACAAAAACTGAGACTGATTTAAAAAACATACAGAGTAAAAAAAAAACAAAAAAACACTGACAGCAGGCGCAAAAACATGCGTAAGTTACGCATGGTATTTCTAGTTTCTGTGCAGCCTTTTAATTTGCAATATTTCCCACACCTGCTTATTTCATGTAGCCTGTATATATCTCATGTAAGAAAATGTTTAGTGTTGCATGTCATTATGAATTATAAAAGCAGACAGAATCAGTGTGTGCATTTATTTATTTCAAAAATACACACTTCTCAAGGTGATCTGTGTTTTTTTTGCCATAAACATTGCACATATTGTTTCAGTTAAATGAAGGACACTAAATGTCATTTAAGGACATGACATGAGGTGTAATAAAGCGCTGCTGATAACATGTTTCCTGCTTAGTAATTTGTAGTTTGATTGTAGATATTACTGGGAGTGCAGGAAGTTTAAAGTTCAATCCCGTCAATACCTGTCTTACATTATAGCAAATGTTGCTCCATTGAACTTGTGGGTGATGTCAGGCATGCGGCTTATGTGTGAGTTGGATTGTTTACAGCTGTTTTCTTCCATTGTAGTTACTGCTGCTGACAGAGAAGAGGCTGTTTTTTTGCTTTTCAACTGGACCATTGTCTTCAGGCAGCTGCTCTTTCAATGTGGGATACAGTTTTGGAGCTTTCGCCAGGCTGAAATCCTCCAGGGTCAGGACCTCCCTCATGGCAGCCTTGCTCCTCGGGCTGCTGCTTTTTGCAATGCAGTCTCCCCCCATTCCCTCCAGGCCTATGGCTGACGAGGGACCACCTTTACCTCCCACCTCATCGCCCACCAACAACCCAACCACCAGCCACCCAAACGGGACCCTGCAACAATTTCCTCAGATTATAATTATTGGCGTGAGGAAGGGAGGGACGCGGGCGTTGATAGAGATGCTCAGCCTGCACAGTGCGGTTGCAGCGGCTCAGAACGAGGTGCACTTCTTCGACTGGGAGAGTCACTTTGAGAAGGGCCTGCCTTGGTATCTCAGTCAGATGCCCTACGCCTTCCCCGACCAGCTGACGGTAGAGAAGACGCCGGCCTACTTCACCTCCAGCAAAGTCCCCAAACGCATCCATCAGATGAACCCTGATATCAAGCTGCTGCTCATCCTCAGAGACCCCACAGAGCGGGTGCTGTCGGACTACACACAGGTCTTTTACAACCGCCTCCAGAAGCACAAGCGCTACCAGCCCATTGAGTCAGTTCTGGTGAAGGACGGCGAGATCAACCTGGGGTACAAGGCTCTCAATCGCAGCCTGTACTATGTTCACATGCAGAACTGGCTGAAATACTTCCCACTGAAAAACATTCACGTTGTGGACGGGGACGAGTTGATCAGGGACCCCTTCCCAGAGATGAAAAAGGTGGAGAGGTTCTTAAAACTGGAATCGCAGATAAACGCTTCAAATTTTTACTTCAATAAAACTAAAGGATTCTACTGTTTAAGAGACCACGGGCGAGAACGGTGTTTACATGATTCAAAAGGCAGGGCTCACCCTCACGTGGCACCTGCCATCCTGCAAAAACTCTACCAGTTCTTTCACGAACCCAACAAGAAGTTCTTTGAGCTTGTGGGTCGAACATTCAACTGGAAATGAACATTTGGGTCTCAGTAGCTCGGTGTAGAGTTGTTTGAGGATAATCTCTATGAGCTGTGCAGTTTTCCCTCACTAACAATGTAGATGAGACAGAGCTAATGTAAATTTAAATCTATTTTTGTACTAGTATGTTTGTTAAAGGAGTATGATGGAGCCAAATATCAGGGCAGACTTTAGTTTATGACATGCTCTATTAGTGCATGTCTTGTCGTTTCCTTTTTGTCAAACTTATGCATTTTACTGTCTCACTGCTGTTCAGCTTGTCAGATCAACGCAGATGACTTATTATGACACTGAAAATGACATTCAGACTTTAGACTGTGCCAGTTAATGTGTTATATAAAGATAAGTACCAGGCAGTTTGATATTGTCATACAATATGTCATGTTTCGCTTCATATAATATGGCATTATTAACATCCAACTGCATTTAGAGCTCTGAAGGAACTTACTTACCTGCTGCTATGATTTTCTCAGTCACTTTCAGGCAGACGCTGTACTGAATATGTCAAATCAAATGTTTCTTTATCTAAGAATCAGTTATATAAAAGTGCACATCATATTTGATCATTACAGTGTACTGTAAATCTTTTTTTTTTTCAAAAAGTGAAGAATTAATACCATAATAAAGATGTATTTTATTTTTAGCACGTCTGATGTTTTGTTTTGTTTAGTTTTTTCATCCATTATGTATCCGTCTGCTGTGCAGTTTGTCTTCAGATCTTTAATAAGCAAAGAAGAAGGATGATCCAGGTTATGATGAGGCATGTGTTACTGTGCGTGTATAGGCTGCTCTAATCTGTGTGAGCTGCTGGATCACACTGTTTCACCATGCATTTACATGTATGGACAGGAAGTTTTGAACATTTTGATACGTGCCGTCTATCACTTACACATAAAACTACGGTGCAATGTTAACCATCTTGAATTTCCGGTTTGGTTAGTTTCAGTCTGCCAAAGGAAAAGAAGATAGCATCTCTGTACCCTGTGTTGGTAAAAAAAAAAAAAATGCTGTACTGCTGGGAAGCTGCTGTATAATGTCTTTCTGTTTTAATCCTCATCCTCCTCCAAACATTAATACCTGCTTTGATTGTCAGGGTGGGTGAGTAACTTTTTAGTGTCATAAATTACGATAAGAGAATTGGGAGTGGGCAGATAGGTAAACTGAGATTCAAGCATAATCCGAATCATGAGAAACCAAAGGAAGAAGTTGTTTATGCCCAAGGGTGCGATCTTCTTGCTCAGTTTTTTTTAGAAGAGGCAAGGGATTATTTATTCAAATCTCATTGCTACTCTGAAAACATCAGCAGCACCGTCTCAAAGACATTAATCCCCCAAAAACCTACGGTAGCTGTTTCATATTTGAATGTGGCCTAGATTTACACAGGGGCTTACTACTGCAGACAGGATGTTAACCTCATTGCCCCTTAAGTGCAGACCAAAGTCATATTTCTTTCTTCTGTCTCGCTTATTCTTTTTGTCCTCAGACAGCAGGAACGCTATTCCCTGATTTACCTGCAGTTTACATGTTTTTTTTTCATAGTGACGGTGTTGACCGGCGGTGTTGTAAGATCAACGGCTCTCGGCAGGACAGGTTTGACTGCAAACATAGAGGGAAGTAAACAAGTACAACACACAACAATACAGCAGACAGTGTCACCGTCATCTTACTTTGGGTCAAACAAAGACTGATGCAATTTACAGATACTGATGGCGCTAATGGCAAAATCAGTTAATAAGAACAGGAGACGAAAAAAACAACCTACTTGGAAATAAAGCCTTCCGTCTGACAAGTGACAGCGTTCCCTAAAGTACTGCACTTAAGCATAATTTTAAGCAATTTCTCCTTTGAGTTTTTTGATTTTCTGCTAGTTTATCATTCTACTTCTGTAAAATACATCACTTTGCTTTTGTCTCGGAGCTGCAACAGAGAGACTTGTATCCTCTAAGCCTCTCAGATGGTTTTATTTAAGTAATTGTTAGGAACCAAAACAGTAAAATCGTCCACTATTCTACAAAAATCCGAAGATGAGAGAAAAGTTAACATACATGTGTGGAGCAGACGGCAGTAAAGTTGCCGGCTGTGCGGTTGCACTGAGGCGAGTAGAGATAGTGTTGGAGATCAGGCTCCTCAGAGTGAATCAGATTACCATCTCTGAAATATGCCTGTGTTCAAAGAACAACTCACTTTAAATTTAAAAAACTGTGTCATTTGCTATACGTTTATGTCCTTGAAATGGTTTTATTTTTTACATGAACGATGAAATTATAAAAGTATTCAATTAAATGATGAAAGTATTTTCTTTCCTGGGTTACTGTATATGCATGTTGATGTTGTCCATTGTCGAGACAATACAATATACAGTGGCTAGGACTCATCATAATCGCTTGACCCATTGTAGCTACCGTATGCCACTGGTAGCTGAACATACTCTTTTCTGGTTTCTCCTACAATCCCCTCAGATTTATCTTGTGACCTAAGTCTAACCTCCGGACTAAACTACCCAGTTAAAATCCAACTCGACAACCTGTACAGTAAAATGCTGCTTATACGTTGTTCAATCAGTATTAACAGGCTAAGCAGGGATTCAGACTGAAAATAGCTCTGCGTTGGTGGGTCCCCACAAGGCCTAAACACAGTCTTACAATAATATAATAATACATTAGCCACAGGGGCAATTTTTTCTTTGCAGCAAGTACTTTTCATACTTTAAGTACATTGCTTATCATACTAATTTCCTTTTATTTAAGCAGGATCTAGTATGGTTCTATAATGGAGTAGTTAATTAATGGAGCATATAATGTTATGTATTTTAGGTTTTAATAGCTGCCCACAAACAACACTGAAGAAATCATAGGTAGTTATTCTCTGTGGGTTTGTCACTACTAGCAATCAGTTTCATTTTACGTATAATCATTGCATTCTTTGTTAATATAATTTAATATAATATCAATATTGATTGTAGTAGCTTGAAAAAGCAAGGTTGAGTGGGGCGTACTTGTAAATAATATAAAATTTGGCTTGTGCAGGTCTTCTAGATAAGGCTTTCCAAATCATTTCTGCCGAAACTATTTCAGCAATGACACATCCACTCTGCTCCCAGTGCTTCTGTCTCTAGTGTTGTCTCTCTGCTCTGCTCTACTTGCACACTACCCAACATCAGAGTAGCATCTATTAAGAGTTCATGAACGCCCCATTAGTCTAGTCAGCTGTGCAGCCCTCTAAAGTTTTACAGTCACAGATTTCCCTTAACATCACCTAATTAATCTCAGCCACATAATTAATTTGCCTCCTCGCCCCACATGCAGTAAGGGCAGTAAACCAGCGCTACAACCACGATTAATGGGCATTGGCTTCCTCCTGGCGCCTCCTCCACCCCCCTTCTCCCTCCACCTCCGCTGTAACACTATTTTTTGTGGAACTTTCTGGACTAAGTTGGAGCCAGCCAGCCACCCCCACCTCTCTCCCTGCTGCCAGCCCACACTAGTTGTTGCTAAAGGACCCTGTTTCCCCTCAAGTCACAATCAGCCAATCTTGAGGTTTTTCAAAGGATGATGTGAGCCGATGGAGCACAGCCCCTTCTGCAGTCACCAGGGCAGCAGCTCGCTTTAATTGGAATAGATTGTTTGTCCACTCAATGTGTGAAGCCCGGCAGAAATAACACATGCACCCACTCTGTCTTTCTTTCTTCCCATACAAACACAGAAATAGAAATGCACGCACACACATGCATACAGTTTCTACTTCTTAGCCTAGCTCTGAGTCACGGAGTTAAGCATTCAAATTTCATGAACATGTATACAAATTATGTTTGACAGGATGTTTAACACCTGGAGGAAAAAAAATATTCCATTTGCTGCGCAAACAAAGGAGATAGAAGTTTGAATTGTTATTATCAGTATTATTTATTGTCATTAAATCTATTAATATTATGCTTGTGTTTTACAAAATGAGCTATGTCATGTTTAGCTCCATCTATTTATCAGATGTTCATCCTTCTTACTGAGAAGACTTTTTGGAGCACAGTATGTTTTATGTTTTATTTTTGTAAGAATGTTTTGTTGAATGACCTTCTGGGAAATTGTACGGTAATTACTTTTTGAAAACTAGAGCTCCAAAGCGAAACCTGTAAGCAGGTAGCTTTGAAGGAAAATAAAATAAAACTAGACATGCAGTATGTCAATATTTCAGATTTGTTTGGATGCTTTCTTCAAAATGACTTCATGGTAATGAATCTTCTGTGTCCTTACATGTTTAGTGTACATGTTTGGTCAGCGTCTTGCATGGTTTATTACAGGACTTCTCACCACGCACTGTATGCCACTCCAGCTGCCATCCACAGATATAAAAAATGAAACACTGAAAATAATAGATCACATCATTGCACTGCATTCGAGGGAAGTGTTTGGGGGGTTTTTTCAGCGTTGTGTGACACGCACTCCAACTCGAGATAACGCTGCATCTTTATGACGAAGGTAACCTTGAAACCAGGGGGATACATAAATGACAAAGACTCTCAGAAACCTGTACATCTTATCTGCAGCCTTGACAAGCATCTTTGATTAAATCACAACACAGACAAAAGTGAATCAAATAATCTATCTTTTAATCAAAGTAGGTGTATGCTAGCTTTCTGTCAATTTAATTCAGTATTAAAAGGTGACCTAACCATGTTTGTATTGAATGTGGTTTTGACATTCAGGAGAACATCTAAAGGCTTTTGACTCTGCGTAAAGGTGTGCCTGATAGTGGACAGTTGACCATTCATCACCAGTTCAACATAAAACCGGAATAAAAATGTCACCCAAAGTGGCATTTACCTGTTTCACACATGCAAAAGTTACATTCATCCAAACATCTCCCCATACTATTAATGATCTATTTATCAAGATGTGTAGTACTTACAAGAACAAGGGGTCCTTGACCCCATAGTTACTGTTGCTATGGCTATCAAGCTGTCTATTTTTGTACAGCACTCAGGTACACAGTTACTACAGTTCACAAAGGTGGCGGGTTTACCACCTGAAATTCTCACTTTTTTTCTGAAATACTATTTATTTCTTTTCTTTTGCCGAAAATGACAACTGTTTGCTAATTAACTTTACTTTCACCCTTTCTCAATGTGAGGGACCGAGTCAGCCGGCAATGAGCACAACAGGTAGTATTTTCAAAAAAGGGTTTTTATTTACCCAAAGTATGAAAGAAAACAAAATTTCCAAACAAAAGCAATAAAGAACTGGGCCCATAAAAGAGGTCAAATTAACAAAACTGTATAAACGCCAACTGAACAAACTAACAGAAGACAAAACAAACAGACCTGATGACTAAACACAAGAGGGAAACTTATATACTGGGTGATCAGCCCATACCAACACAAGAGGGGTAAACAAACACAAAAGACAACAGCTAATTACCAAAGCAAATCAGGAAAATTTACTCCTTGAAATAAACATAATCCATACTTAACAAAACCAAGTAAAATTACTCGTTGTCTCAAAAGGAATAAACAGTAAAGCACTAAATTCCCCCCCCCCCCACATGATGTGCCGGCCCAATCAGCATCCTCTGCTACAAAATGGCTGAGCTTGTGGGGTGGACCCTTTTGCCTGGCATTCCCAGCTCCCAGCAGCACCGGTAAAACAAAGAGAACAGATTAGAAATTGTATTAAATCAAGACTGTACAAAAGCTAACTAAATGTGCACGATTCACATAGAAAACCAATGTACTGTCATTTAATAAAGTGTGTTATCTGAAACAGAAAGTGTGATTTATTGCAACTAAATGTTAAAACCAATTTAGACTAATAACTAAATGTATAACCAAAATGTAACTATAGAAACAAATGTGTGAGTGCAGAAGGTTACCGACTTTTATGGCTGTGTGGCCACAGCTGTGGCCATCACACTCAACTTGACTTCCTATTGTTTCCACCTGAGTTGTTTTTATAGTGAGAATGAGTGTGTAGGATTTAGTGGCAGCTGGCAGTGTAGTTGCAGGATTGCGATCCCCTCCACTCACCCAACCTATTTCATTACGTGGAGCAAAAACTATGTTGGCCATAAAATGTGCAAATCGGTAATAGAGCCAGTGTTTGGTTTGTCATGGCGGACATCGTAATTGAGGAGCTGCTCCCTCTGTAGCTAGAAAGGTTCATTCTAAGGTGACAACAACAGCTCTAAGGTGATTACACAATAACAAAACATAGTTATGCATATTATTTTCCATTTCTGACATATTCTGTAAGGAGTCCCTTAAATCACTGGGCCTTTAACTCGGAAAGAAAACAAACAATACACACTGTCCATCACTTGTTTTTGTCCTTTTATTAGTGACGTTTCAAGTCGTCAAACCTTCATCCATCCACCTACACACGGTATACAGTTATAGTTATATTAGAAAAAGAAATTCAGATATGTAGACAAAAACAGGTTGTGGGTTGTTTGCCATCTTGAATGAGCTGTAGCTCGGTGTAATTAGGTACTGTTGTGCTCCTTGGATGTAAACTAGATAGCCTGACATGCTAACGATTGCAGATGACATCAAAGCAGATGAACTTATGTTTAATCCATTCTTAACACTTCTGTTTTTGTATTTCTGAAGTAGGAAAGGCTAAAAAGAAACACCACCCTGTCACAGCTCTCATACTCCAGTTTTTTTGTGGTGTGATGTTGTTTTGTAATGTTTCACATTTTTTCCACACTCAAGGTTTTTCTAAGATTGAATCCAAGATCTGTGTGGCCTCTCTGTGATCCCTTGTTCCATCCAGTTGCTCTTTGGAAATTCTTGGAGAAGTATCTGCTTAATTGGGCTCTTGAGCATTTTCAATGAAAAAAGAGAAAACACTTAACCCTTAAAAAAAATCCTAATCCTTTAACTGTCAGGACTGTGAAGGATTTCTAGACCCATCCCATTCACCCCTGCACAAACAGAAAGTGATTTTGGCATTAGATGATGACATTACAGTGAATAAATTGAATCACCTAAATTAATACTACAGCGTATGACGGAAAGTTATGATTCTCTCTCAGGCGATCACACAAATCATCAATTTCCCTCCATGCTTATTATATCTATGAGCATTTTCATTTTGCAGCTTGACATTGGAACAGACAACGTTTAAGTTATTAGATCAGAAAAATGTGGTTTTACCTCTGAGCAAGCTTCTTCCTCAATCCTGTTTACCCTTTCAGAGCTAATGGAACGTAAATATACATGTCATTAGTGAAAAGGCTAAAGGAGGGAGGGCCTGAGCCGTACTTCATGATGTATGTGCACATATTCCCATCATTCCTTCTCCTCGGTCTGGGTCTACATGTGCTACTGGTGTGCGAGCCATTCATAGCCGCGTTGTGTTACCACTCATTTCCTGGCATGGTCTCCTCTGGCAGAGGAATAGGCTTGCATGGCCAATGATAACTCCCACTGCCAACAGACACCTCTGCATTGGTGAAGCATGACTGGGCCCACACATAACCCCCACTTCCCCCTGTGAGTGTGTGTGCAAACATATGTGTGGAACATGCGTACATGCAAGTGTGTACATGCGAGTCCATGACTTGCTTTGTGCCGTTTATTTTTTTTATTTTTTTTGAAGGGGGGGGGGGGTTATTACGTGTGCGCACACATGGAAATCTGCAAATGTTCATGCAAGCACACGTGCGTATGTGTGGGATTGTGTGTGTGTTTTGTCCTTTCATGGGGAGCAGTGAACCATATGGATTTTGATACTGAGCAGGAATTTCAAACATTGGGCCACAGATACTCCCCAAAGAACAAAACCCAAGTTTAAACCCGAGTTTATTTGGACGATTCAGATGGTGACGTTATATTGTAGCATTACTCTGCTTGTAAGCATAGATCGTCTCTTTTGCCCAAAAGAAGTACTACACTGTTTGTTTCTCCAGACACGCAAGAAATGGTCTCTGTGTACTTGCTGCATATGGTTCAAATCAAAGTTACACGACATGCAAGATCACACCAAGTATCACGTTACAACAAAAAGAGATTTTTTGCATGTGTTGTCTTGATTAAAAGTAAAGCTGCTTCATATTGAAACCATGTGTTGGCTGGTCCCCAGGTAGTAGTATCATGCTGCTGAACACAGTCGTGTTCTAGGTCAATGGAAAACAAAACACATATTAATGATATTCTAATTAAACTGTGGGTTCTTCTTAAAGGATGTTGTCAGTGGTGGGATCAGAGGGGTGACCAGGGATTGCTCAGGTCACCCCTGGAATTGATTGACCACCTCTGGTGCCCCCCTACCACACTAAGAAAATGATGAATAGTTGGCTTGGTACCAGAACCCCTCTATTTAATGACTGTAAACAATGTTGGAATGTCAAACAAGTGACCAGAAAAAGATGCAAATCAACTACAAAGAGACAATAAAAAACAAAGAAACATGAAAAGTCCATAAAGTGACCACAAAGCGATGCAAAGTAACATAAAATTATGCAAAACAACTAGAAAGATCATGAATCATCCAGAAAGTCATGCAAACTAACCACAAAATGATGCAAAACGTCCACACAATGACGCAAAAATAATCACAAAACCATGTAAAACGTCAGAAAGACAATATCTGCAAAATGACGCAATTCAAAGGTTTTTAAACCTGCAGCCGGAGTCGTATGAGTCTGGATTTCAGTGGGAGAGAACAGACATATAGTTAAATGCATTAAAGAAAACGTGCTCTGCAAATGAAGACTTGACATTTGGCACACTTCAAGTATTTCGGCTCATACCACAATGGTAATATTTATCAGAGGAATTACACTCTTCCAAGTCAAACCACACTGCTTTCTATACAGTTGTTTTTTTTTTCTCTCTCTCTCTCGAGCATTTCACAAACGAATCTCATATTCCCAAATGTCAACCCAAGAAAATAGAAAACAGGTGGTAAGTGTGCTTGCTGTGTGAAGACAAAATTACATTCAATCAGCGTTCCCAGGGAGGGATATTTCCATCTGCCTTGCACCGGGCTCTGCAAATAAAGAGAGGAAAATCAATTGGCTGTTTCATGATTGACCAAATCCCTTCACCCGCGAGTCTTGAAATCCAATGACCTGCAGGCTGATATATTGCTTCTTACCTGGAGAATGATAATGCAATCCTTTCACTAATTGAAATATGGCCATTTGGAGTCCCTTCTCATTTTGTGTAGCAGTTTTTGTTGTCTTTTGTTTTGTGAACAATTGAGAAGTCAAGTTTCATTTTGTATTTTTTTATTCTGTTGGTTTTGTACCTAAAGAAACTTTTTCTTTTACTGTGAAGTTTCTTTTTGCTTTTTGTAATCTTAACAAAACCTTTTAGCCAAACTAGCAGATTACCTCTGGGAAATGTCTCAACAATTGGCTGGAATACCTCAGCTGAGCCTCAGATTTTCAATCTAGCCTTGTCACTAAGTGAAAATTTTCAACTTTTCAGCTTCTCCAGTACTTACTAAACCAAAGACACATGTTTTCAAAAGTGGTGGAGGTTCTACTGACAGATCTTTTACTTAAATAAAAGTATTACTACCACAATCATAAAATATTTGGTTACTATGTAAAAGTCCAGTAGACGTGTGTACAAACGGTAGCAGTAACTCCAAACACCAATCAGAGAATGGAATCAAGTTTGAAACCGTTTATGGAGTTCACAAGGGGCTGAATTTATGAAATCCAAGGTGCAGGTGTGGAGACGTGACAGGGCTTGACGTGGCACAATGAGATCACCGTTAGACAAAGTTTTTACAAAAATGATACTAAATTATTAACACTAGATTTGGCTGTAGCGTAGTTACAGTGAGGGAGACTGAACAATCTGGCAGAGTTGGGGAGGTTGAGCCAGTCTTTCATGGAGCGGAGGTTAATTGGTAGACGAGGTTTAGGTGGTCAGGTTATCATGCAGGTGAGAGGAAAACCAGTGGCCATGCCCAGTGACACACACACACAACAGAGACAGAGCGTGAACAGCCGCTACATGACAAGTAGTAAAAATAAGAATATGGAATAAAGACTGGAGTTTGGAGGAATACTGTACCATGCCATTCTTTACAAAATCCAAAACAATCCTGAACAAACCTAAATACTACTGCTTCTCCAAACAGTGCCCTGTGTGATTTAAACCATATGGGGATATTTGTCTTGTGAGAGTGTTCATCAGTTAGAGGTTTCTGGGAACAAATAACAAAACGTCCATCCGAAGCAGTACTTGGTTTAGCGATCGACTTCTTTCCAGTGTGGATGCTGTTGAATGATGATTTGGGGCCGAATCTTAACCACAGACCCCTGCTGTGGCTCTCAGCATTCACTGCTGCTGAAAAGACGTTGGTGGTTAGGCGACAACCACTCTTTTTATTCACTGTTGGAATCGCTCTTTAATATTTTATCTATGGAACTCTCTGTTGTTAGGATGAACATAGGAAGGAGAGACTCAACACAGCTGGAAGTATGATATATGTTTGTATGTGTTGGGTTTTTGATGCAGGTTACTTGTTGATGTACACCTGCAAACCATGTGGAAAATAGATCTGGTCATAAATAAAGGATATACTGAAGGTAAAGGTGTGATCAGAAGAATTTATTGATCAAACAAATCTCTGACTCATCAAACACCTCTGCTGCTCTCAGCTTTAGGCCTGACTTCCAGATTTATCACATCAGCCAACATTAAATACTGACTTCATCTTTGTTGTGCCTGTTGTTTATAAGGGATTTTAATCTGGCACGCTTGCCCTTATAAAATCCAGAATCACAAATCAACCAAAGGGATTCGATCAGAAATTTTCTACCTCTGACCTTGGTCACAGAACATGAAGGCAGCGCATCAACAGCATGAATACAAAATGTCTGTCAGAGCGAGAAAAGCATATGCTACATCTGTACAGGATCTTCCACATCACAGAATCTCTCTATTTCTCTCTATTCCCTCTGAAAGTCAGAGGAGGAGTATACAACAGAAGCAGCAGCTGAAACCTTGGCTCGCTGTTCTTCAGTCTCGCAGATCAAACGCACTTATCAAAAATCCCGGAAACCTCGTAAATTTTTACACATATGTCAACATTTTCAGCTACCCTCTCAGTTCCCCAACGAGTACAAGTTTGAGCATTAAAAGTCCCCCAGAGAGAGGTGAATCGAGAAAAGAGGGAGAGAGGACATTGATCTGGTTGTGTAACACGGTGCAGTTTGCCATAGGTCAATGAAATTCCATCAGCTTTTTCCCCTTTGGTCAATATCCATCTGAAGAGTCTCTACAGGCATTGTCTTCCCTCAGCCTTTAGCCACATGTATTCATCTTCCAGCCAGCTGCTTTCAGGTAGAGGACAGAATCAGATTACAGCAGGAAAGGTTAAAGAAAGAAAAAAAAAACACTTAATGAGCATGGCACGCTCTGCAGAAATAAAGCAGCAGACAGTGTATTTTTCTGCTTTAAGTGGTTCTTAGTGAAGAAACCTCTGATCTAAAACCTGTCAGGGTGAAGTATTTATAATATTTAGGACTAAAATTTAAAATACCACCACGATCATTTTGATTTCTAAAAGAATGAGCACATGTTGAAGTCGTAAAACAGCAGACAGGACGATATAAATCATAACACCACATGGTCACTACTTTGCATTTATTTGTTGTTGCTCCCTCTAGTGGTTTCTCGAGTCCCCTTGGACTCAAAGGCGAGACTGTGTCGGTGATTATAATATTCATACCTTCTTTTAAATGGGTATTTGCAACAGTGGAAAACACACATACAAGCTTGAGTAAAAAATAATCCTGCATTCAAAAAACTCGTAGCAGAATACTCCCTGTGAATGTTTTGTTATTACATGTTATATTATTGGATTATTAATACTGATACTTTAGAAGATTGTTTGTGTATTCATTTCACTGGATTAGCCCAAATCTGACTGGGTAGTGTATTGTTTCTCAATTTCAACTCAGTTGAAAGATTTATTACATTGTGATATATGTAAATATCATGATAAGACCATTTCATCCATATCATCCTCCCCTCCTGATGCATAAATGTGTTAAAAGCATTTGAATGTTATACCTCGTCAGGGTGAAGCTCATTTTAACTTCTGTATTAACCGTTAAACCCATAAAAATGCATCTAAAGCTGTCGGATAATTAAGATTATTAGGCAGACACGTAACAGAGTTTATTTCCAGTCAGCAGGATTCCTTTCAATTCCCCAACCTCCATTTTTTAAGGTGGTTCTCATAGTTCAACTCAGGAGTCAATGAGACTGTTTTGCATATTACCTTGGCAACTGCCTTTTTATCATTAGACCACTGTTCAGAATTTCCTTAATAGTAGTTTCATTCTAACCCAGACGTTTCGTATGGAAATGTGACTCCTCCCTGCTTTGAGAAATTGAGGCTCTCAGCAGAAAGGATTTTGTTTCTAACTCAAAAACAAGACCCGCATTAACATATCAAGGAGCTGAGGGGGGGAAAAAAAAGATTGGGAGATCTTCTAAACATCTTCCCAGCGGATATCCGACAATAGACGTCTGGTTTTATTAGAGTGGTGTTTCTCAGCTTTTTTGTGTGTGTGTGTTTTTGTGAAACAAAAATTCTGTTTTTTTTTTTTTATTATTTTGATGGCTTTAAATGTAATTGTTTGTTTTACACCATTGTCATACATATACATATACAAAAATAGACCTCTTATTGCAAAAAGAAAAAGCTGATCGGAACACTCGTGTGCATCATCTCCATGTAAAGATCTTTATCCTTCATCTCTGCTGGATGAAATGAATGTGCATAGATGTTGAGAAACTCGCTTCAGTGTCACATTAATACCGTCAAAGGAGGTCAGTGTGGCTTTTCTTACATTTTTCTTTTTTTTCTTCTTTTGAGGAGCAGGCGACAAGAAGTGGAGCTCTGGTGCTGCTGGTGTGTGATAGCAGTGTGGGGGGGCTCTAGGGGGTGCATTAGCCGCTGTCTGGCGTCTGAGAGGGTGAAGGGATGTGGGAGAGAGGCTTAATGTCTGTCTACTTCTATTTCCCTCTTAATTTCACACACTGTTGAGTCAGCCTATTGACTGACTGCTTATGGTGATGCTGGCGGTCCACCAACACTGCAGAGGAGGCAGTAACTCCTCCTCACTGCTCCATTTCACCACGTAGGACCTCCACTTATTTAATAAGCTGATGCGAGGCCCATTCTCACCCATCGGTGCGTATGTGTGACCTGCCTCCTACATGGGAGTGTGTGTGTCCGTGATGCACTTATCAGGTTGTAGCTGCGGGCAAGACCGTGTGCATGCAACATCCATGTGTGTGAGAGAGAGAGAGACGAGAAGAGAGCGATCCTACATGCACTCTGAAGGCTCTTAGCACCTTTGAGTCCCATGTGTGCTCAGCCTTCAAATCAATACTCCTTTACCCTTTTTTGCCTTAAATTCCCAAGCTTTTTAGATTTTTACACAGAAAATCACCAGTGGAGAGAGATATAAGTTTCCCACCTCATGACAGAAGATAGAAGAAACATTAATTCAACCCTGAAAAAAAGTCTCATAATCTAGAGATAATAAGCTTTGAGTTATCAAGTATAAACCTAAATCTATTCTGATTCATGCTAGCTTTGTACTCACCATCTCCACTGGCAACTCCAGCAAAATAACTGCACTGAGGCAAAGCAATGGGAGAGCCTTTGTCTCTGTGCACAACCAAATGTAAACACTAAAATTGTGAACGCTGCTAAATTGTTTTTAATTCTTAAGGATCATTGTGCTTTAAATGGGGTTGGCATTCAAAGTGAAATGACTCACAATCGTCTGCTTGCTAAAACCCTTCCCTGAACAATTGCCTGGGTGCCTGGGGCTGGTAAGAGTGATATTTAGCATGTCATTTTATTTTGTTAATGTAATGGTCTGCCATAGAAGAAACAGTGACAGCAGAGACAAGCTAAGGAGCACGTCAAGGCCAGTTTGGGAAAACAGTGTCTAGAGTGAATAAAGATGGAGAAACACCTGGGCTGTTTAATTTTTATATATCATCACGCTATTGTTAAAAGTGTGTGGGCGATTTTCATACAAAGAGGTAACCATTGCATATGAATGCATGAAAGGGCCTCTGGAGAGGAGCCTTCACTACAATCCACCACTGGATCTGGAGTAAACTGGAATACTTCAGCTTCATTACCCGCTACAGAACACAATATAATAGTCATACTTCTGTGATTATTTTGGTGAACATAACTACTGTACTTTCAGATGAAAGTAGATGGTAACATGTAATGTATTACATTTTGAAGTAACTTGCATATTTATTTTGCATGTGCATATTAAAGAGTTTTTGTACAAGATCCTTTTTTTAGGAAGGGTGCAGCTCTTCACTAGGAAACCGTGGAAGAGGATCTGCGGCATTTGTAGATATAAAAGGCTCATTTTAATGTCACAAAACCAAACAATACAGTGATTATACACTAATGAAAACATATTATATTCCACTATATTCTGCAAATAAAGCCGCCTACATATTTACACACTGGACTTTTAAAAAGTCATGGTTGATTTTTGTCCAACTCATGGAGCTAACTTAGCTCATTAGTGCAGATACATACACAACTAGTTTGCTTGGCTGAATAGTTGCTCCTAAAGTAGATACCACTGCTAATCCAGGGGACTAATTTCTTTCTTTGTTTTTTTTTCAGATTTATCGTTTACCCATCGCCCGAATTATGAGAATACAAGGGTTGTGTGGGGAAAAAAACTGAATTTCCCCTTAAGTAAAGCTTTCTGTAGATGTCAGCAAAGAACATATTAAATGCAACGCAGGTCATCACAGAGCCATAATGTTTCAAAAAATGGTTTTCTTGAATGCTGTGAATCTTATCTCCTTCAATCTGCAAGCTAATCTTTTCTCAAATCACAGGAAAGTTGCTTGAATAATTCGTAGCGGCATGATTCAATAAAACACCACAGACAGTAAATCAGGTCTGTCTGCAATGGAACAGCAGTGCATACTGAAATTGGTCTTCTTTTCTAGGTCACAGGAATGAATAAGGTAAATCACCAACTTGTAATCTGGCTGCTGTCACCTTGCTCCACAACTAAAAGGCCCTTATCAGCCGCGACAGTGCCGGAGCCGTTTTGTTTGCACGGTGTAAATAACGTTACATTGGTCATGAGGCAAGATAAGGTGTTTCATGATATGTGAGCCAGTTTAACAGATTTTGACAGGTGGCTGATATTCCGTGGAGTTGATTTGGTTCGAGGGAGGAGAACATCTGAAATGAGATACAGGAATATGTGAAGGAGCTGTGAGATATCAGCACAAAATGGGGCTGTGAATTTTACCTGAAGATGCAGAGGGTGTCATTAATGCGTGAACACTGGGGAGAAATTAGAACAGTGTAATTATTTACAGGCCACGTAGTAATATGTGTAATTTAACAACAACGTCATCAGGAGAGAATTCAAGAAAGGAGTGAAAAGAAACTAGATTTTACATTTTTGGAAGTACAATTCCTTGCAGCAGCACATTCCCTGTGTTTGTCCACTCCCCTCTCTTCATAATAAACCCCTGGTGTTACAGGCACTGTGAAGGAAGCTTCTAGCAATAGGCTTCTTTAACAGGAGAGAAAGCCACGTCTGCCCCCGTGATTTGTTATTCAGCGAACCGCATCTCTGGAGAAATGGATTTACTGGCATGCCCTCTGCAGAGGAATGAAGGTCGGCCCCTACCTTGGAGATGTCATTTGCAGCGCGATGCAATTGTTAATACGCAGCTTTGAGAAAAGTGGGCAGAAAAACATTCATACCCATTTGGAATTCCAGTGATGAACAGAGATGAAAAGACGGGTGGAGGGATTAAGAGGGCAGAGGCAGAGTCGGCCCTGTGGTTTCTTTCTTTTGCAGCATTGCTCCACAGTTTCGTACAACCTTCTGCTTTTCAGGGGAGAAATATTACAAGCGCTGTTGTCAAACTGCACACATTCCTGTTTGCTCGCATAGCTGGGGGGGGGATTTTCACCTTTGACCCTGAGAATATGTGAGGCCTCACAGTGAAAGCGAAGACCAGACTTGTTTGGTTTTACACCTGGCAGTGCTCCACCTTTATTTCCATGAACAGTACTTACTGAGGCATTAAAGTGTGACTGTGGTGAGTGGTGAGATTCCAGATTGCAACTCACCTCTGAATACCCCTCACCTCACCCTCCACTTCCAAGTGTTGTCACCATGAAACCCACAAAAAACATGAAAACTTGTCTCATTCTATGGGGACAAAAACACACCAGTATATAATGAGACATGCTTATTCATTTGTTTTCATTAATAGTTTTGGAGAATATGTTTATGTTATGCTAATATAAGGCAAATTAGCTGCTTTAGCTGCATTAGCTAGTCCGCTTCCCAGACGAGCTTCTTATTTTTGTGAATAATTATTGAGATTTAAAGATGCTAGTAGGTGAGCATTGTACTTTTGTGGTAAACCAGGCTAGCTGTTTCCCCTTGCTTCCAGTCTTAATGCTAAGCTAAGTTATCTGTCCGTTAGCTTCATCTTCATGTTTTGCATACTGGCATGGGAGTGATACCGTTTAATTCTCTGGTAGAAAACAGAAAAGATAAGATATTTTCATTTGTTTAAAGTTTCTTACTTCAAAAAAAACAAGCAGAAATAAGAATGAGAGTTCACTGCATGTCTCAGTTTGATGTAATAATTTCACCGCCTTACTCAAGACCGTTTCGAATATGTAGGACAGAGTTTTTCATGGAAAACTTCACAATACAGTCAGCTTCAAAAACTTCTTCAGCTTGTCATGTCATGAAGCCATTGTAGCGCTGCCAATGTTTTTTATATGATTGCTGCACTGTTGCTGCACTTTTCCTTAAGTCCCAAGAGGAACATTTTGGAAGCTCATAAAGTATTAATCCAGCAGTGATGGAAGATGCAGGCGGTTAATGTTTCTCAAATGAATCAGTTGCTATTTTCAGACACGTTAAAGAAACAGATAACATCAATTTGATTTCGGTATTTTTACATTCACCAAAAAAAAAATGTAAAAAAAAAATGCACAAAATACTCAGATGTGACAGATTTCTTTTAAAGACGCTGTGTCTGTGATGCACGGCGTTGCTTACTCTCAGTGAAAGGAAGCTGTATCGTATCTTTACTGTGACCAAAATAGAGACGTTCATTAATCAAGCTGGACTGATGGTAAACTTTTGACTTTTTACATGATACCTATCAGGTCCTAGTGCTCCTCCTCAATACATGTTGTACTGAAGCTGAGCTTTGTTTGTATAATATGGCTGACATATCATATTATGGACTATGACCTTATATTATTTGCAAAGAGTTAGATGAGAAAGGCTATACCACTCGTATTTCTGTGACGTAAACATAGCTGGAGCTAGTAGCTTAGCATAAAGACTAGAAACAGGGGACACCATCAAGTTTTAGTCTTGCTCTGTGTGAAAGTAGAACAAGCCTATTGCATTTTTCTTTTGTGTATTTTTAATTTGTCATTTATTTACACACTACTAAGTTTACCATTGGACATTGGACAGAGCTAAGCTAAGCTGCACATGGACCTGATATTTGAAATTATGAATAAGTTAAAGAATGTTTCTTTTTTTTGTGTGTGTTAGGATTTTATATATTTAATGTTTTGTCCATAGCTGTCCTATAATAATATACCTGCACAGATTACATGTATAGTAAAATGGTTGGTGTTCAGACATGTAGTCAGTGACCTGATGATAGAATCAAGACAGGTGAGTAACATTTTTTCCACATTCTCAGCTTTGAGTGGATAAATTGTACCACAAGCGGCTTCTGTGAACAAAATAACTGTAACACTGCAACCTTTCCAATTTAGAAGCACTAGACCTGAAATACCAAACCTGCTTCAAAGTTGACAAATTCTTCTTCGGTGTCTTTGAGGCTTTCCATCTTGCTGTGTGTGTGTGTGGGTGTGTGTGTGTGTGTGTGTGTGTGTGTGTGTGTGTGTGTGTGTGTGTGTGTTACTCTGGGGAAGGAAAGCCTCATCTGGTCACAGCAGACAAGTTCAAAAACGGTCGTCTCTATACTTATAGGTGAAGGAGTCTCACAGCTGCTCCGTTTCAAAGATGATTTACACACGCTTCGTTGATGAAACTCTTTCAATAAAACGTTTTATTGTTCGGTGCCGGATCACCTGAGACCATTTTCTTATCACTCTGTGACACTCCGCGACACAAGGTTCACTTTATTCTTCTCTCTTGCAGGAATGTGTATTCTACAAAATGCCTGCAGATTAGTTCAAAGAGCACGCAAACATCATTAACTGTATAATATCACACAGCCTCAAATGGCTAATAAGATCATTCCAACTTAAGATATAATGATAAAATCTTGAATTAATGTAAACCAGAGAAAAGACAGATGCGAGATTTCTGGCACCACCAAGTGGTGACTACAAAAAGAAAGTATCTCACTTACTACATACAGTAAGGTGTGTCAGTGAGGTTGACCAAACACACTCCTGTACACCAGTACTATACAGCCTATACACACAGATGTTTATATATATATATATATATATATATATATATATTTACATTTTATTTACATTTTTACATGTACATAGCTTTTGTTTTTGTTCTTGTTTATGTTTATGTTCACCTGTCAAGTCCTCTGTTTGGTTTTTAACTGTGCCTGTGTCTATATATGTTTGATGTCTGTACCAAGAGAGCAAAGTGTAACCAGAAGCAAATTCCTATACTATACAATCCTATACAAATATCCATACTGAGTTTAATTATTTAGCAGCGACCTCCACATTAATAAGAGCCAAAAATAGCAACCTGTAACCTTCACATTATGTTTTAATGACGTCGATTTTTGACATATTTTGAACAGCAACTTGACAAAGTATCTAAGCATGGTTTCCTCTGCACCTTTCTCTGTAAACTACAACAAACCACAACCTTACTAAATATATTATGTAAAGCATAAAGGCACTATTCACAGCATCAGCCTCCACCAAATGCTACTAAACAAAACCACAGCTCAGATAATGAAATACAGCTGCTTCATATTATTACCGCAGCTCAAAAACAAATGCTACAGGAAGCAGGAGCACAGATTATACATTGTATAAAAATCATTAGTTTACTTAACAGAATTGGCTTTTTTGTATGTTTTGTTACAAGTGTACCTAAAGCCTGATGTAACTGCTTATTCTGTTCCATAGAACTCCATTGTTAGCTATTGAAAACACGTCAGTCTGTTGTTCTCTTGTTCCTCATGATGATAAACACTTATTCTGATTCACCATCCTGCTGCTACAACATAGTAAACTGAATGTGCATTTATCCAAAGCTAAAAATAGTTCCCAGCAAATGCATAATTTCCTTTGTCCAGCTGTTTTAGGAACTAATTTAGCCTTTTCTTAAAAAAATAAAGTTCTTATTTTTTACCTTTTTTTTCTTTCTTTTTACATTTCCATCTTCAGAAAGAAACGGAGGAGAGAAGTCAGAAAGTACTGAATGACTAAACTATAAAATAACACCAACCTAAATAGGCAGCTTCATCATCATCATCATCCTTTTTACAGAAAAACATTCTGCATACACTATAAAAACATTAGACAAACACAGTTATCATACACAATGCATAAGTCACCATGTTTTCAAATCGTATGTCTTAATTTACCTCAAATTTATCTCAAGGGACCTTACAATCTGTACAACACTCTTTATCCAGACCTTCCATGTAGGACGAATCCAAACAGCTCTTAAAAATGGAAGAAAATTACAAAAACAAACAAGTCAGTCTTCATACATAGACATGCAGCAGATGGTGTGTGCATAGAATAAACAGAATAGACCGAAATAACTACAGTAAAATTACAATATGGAAAATACATCAAGTGTCATTAATCCATATCTATTGTTAATTATCTAATATTGTCATCCTACTCACTACTTGACCAAGACTGAATATGTGATACATTTAGGTTTAAAAAAAAAAAAAGTCATGTGACATGATCCCATCAATAGTAATCCGTTTGAAAAAGCCCCAGCCTGACTCTGCAATAACTTGCCCACTCTAGGCTTTATAATATTTTATGTATTTAGCGCTATTACATCCTCAGATGACCAGCATTACAAGCAGTCATTAAATTCTAACGTGAGCATCCTCAGTATATTCTCATACATACTTTGCATGGGCAACACATTTCCTGTTAACAGCAGTGATAAATGCTGTTCCCTAATTGCAGCCGTGGGCCTGACAGCCTGCAGAGGATCTCATGATGGTTTTCACATTCCCAGCCAGGATCAAATCATTATCGTCATCGCACAGTCAATTAACTTCCATTCTCTGCCCCGTCGTGTCCTTTAAACCACTTGAACCTCATGAGCAGGGCATAGCACATTGAGATCCATGGGTTATATGAATGGAGAGGCTGTCGAACTCAGACACTGTAGGCAATGAGGATGAAATAGGTTCCACCTGCTTGAAGTTAATGGGGATGGATTGTGTCCGGGGTGATGTAGAGTCACATTTACTGGAGGCCGCAGTCGGGGCGAGGACCTGAACTGTGAGCCTGCTGAACTGCAGCAGCACAGGGAGACTGATGCCTGCTCTCCCAACAGGCTATTACACATGTGACCGGACCAGAGGTGGCCAGGAAAGTAAGGACCAGGATTCAATGGTCCAGAGGTTGCAGTAATTAGACTTGACCATGCTGCTGCTCATCCATTATTCCTGGTCCCACTGTTGCTCATTTGGAATAGCTAGAGAAATGCCCTGCTCCCACTTAGCGTGTGTGTGTGTGTGTGTGTGTGTGTGTGTGTGTGTACCTGTGTGCATATAATATCTGAGTAGCTTAAGTTCAGAGCAGAGCCCCTTAACTACTGTAATTTGACCAGAGGGTAAAAGAAATGTGACTTCTAGTTTCTGCAAAGTTTTCTGAAGCTGGAACTCATCCTGGCTTGTATTTACAGACGTCATGACTTACTCTTAACCTTTGAGAAAAATGATGTTGTTGAGTGCAGGAAAAGATTAATTTGCACTGCTTCTGTTTGGTAAATGGACTACGAGACCTGGCCGTCGAGAGCACTTGAACAGGAAGAGATTGTGATTGAACCACCAACGCTGTAATTAGTAAACAAAATCTACCTGCTGAGCCACAGTCACATTTCTTACCCCTTTTAACATTTTTCTTATGTTTATGTTACTTATGCACTGCACAAAAGGTTCACAAAGTGCTAGCTGCAAAGCTTCAAAATGACATGAAAAACTGACAAAACATTGGAAATATCCAGTTGTAGGAAGCTGGGCATTGCTTTTGACTAAGTATTATACCTACGATTCTGTATTAGAGTTAGAGTATTGTGTTCTTATTTAAAACAAATGTTCATATATATATTGAGCTAAATATTCAGTTGTCAGTATTTCTGTAATTTATGTAAATTATACTTAGTTCGAGGATTCTGGTGGAGACATACTGACTATTTTATTGGGTGTTTGTTGGCTTTAAAGTAGTCTATTTTGAATATATTAAGCATCAAATACACTTGAATCAGTCAATAAAATACCAAACATGTATTTGTTCCTACCCAAAGTCCAGAATAAATAAAACAGGTATGACCTCGGTGTCCTAAATACTAACTACAGCCCTGTGCAGTATTAAGTTATTAAAATGTATTTACATCTATTTGTCAATAGCTACTAAAATAGTAAATACTAAAGACTAATTAAATAACGACAGCTGGAAATCAAACCAGATTTTTAAAGAAGCAATAAGCTCAACAAGAACCAGACTAATGTCTTATTTTATGGCTCCAAAACATGTTTCAGAAAACTGGAAAAGCTTTTGTAACTTTCTGTGAGTTGTGTTAACTTGTTGTGTTTAAACAGAAAACATGCTGATGCTATCATTGTTTCTTACAGGCACAGGCAGATGGATGCATAGATTACAGCTGTACATCTGTTTGCCAGTTCCCGTTACCACATCAAGAGAAAATTAATGCGTGAAGTACAATTCTCAGAAGCATAAGCAGTTGGCAGTTTTTGTTGCATAGATGCGTGTTTATTATTAGTTTAAAGAATCAGGAAATCATATCAAGATGTTCTTTGTGAACTCATGGGTGGTTTTGTGTTTTTAAACTTTTTGAATGATAAATCTTAACAACAAAATCCTTCAAAATCTGCAACCAATTCTAACATACCTTCAACCAACTGTATGACTCATAAAGTACTGTTATTAAAATATTATGTCATGAGATAACACATAAATACTTTTGCTTACTTTTTTTTCTTACATGGTGCAGTAAAAAAAAAAAGAGATGAGATCCAGTTACATCTTTTATTATATCTTTATGTCATGATGAGAGATACAATTATCAACTGCTGAAACATTTAAGCAGTAATTTAGTACATGTATGAACATGATCAGTTAAGTTGTTAAATGCAAGTCACAAGTCACTCACAAGTCTCTGATTGGTTTAAACTTTTCTCTCTTCCCTCATTTCTTCAAGATTTAATTTTATATCCATATTTGACTAACCATGTACAGAGTCTCCCTTTTTTTATACGTGATCCTTTCTTGGCAAATTGACATAAACTTAAATAAAGATGCCACATTAAACATGTGACTGTATGTCCTACATCGTCATCAAGTGATCATTCTGAGATTAAGATGGGTCCATCAGCACCATCAGGTCAAACTTAAAACACTTTATGATCAGATACCTGCAGAAGTAATTTTCCATTTACACACTAAGTCACAAAGATAGTGAACAAGGCAAACATTACGCATGATGATGCTTCACATTAGCATGTTAGCTGTTCTTCAGATTTGTCTCTTGGAGCCAAATCTGAAGAACACATGTACAGAGCAGAACACTACCTTTTGCATCAGCTTGGTTGTTTGTCAAAACTTAAAACATGGTTGCCATTGTAGTTACCTTTGAGTAATTAGGCTACTATGTAGTTATACTTCAGTTTAATAATGAAAATGTGACAAAAGCTTTATTACAGCAACTAAATAAATGTAGCTTGTGTTTTATCTGATACTTTTACAGAATATTCATTGTTATCAGTCAACATGTCCACACTCACTGGTATACTCCTCTCTGGTATGTGACTAGAGCAAGTATTGAGACTAGTAGTTGGATATAGTGTTAAAAATGCAGCGATGTGACTTTCGACTCTGGATTGATCATTTTATTGTACACTAATAATTATTTAGAGTTTGAGACAATTTATGAATGAGTGACAGTCACTCATAAAAGTTCCAAATGCTAGGATGTAAATGTAAGGATGCTAAAGAGTAAAAAAATAATATAATAATAATAATAATAATAATACAAACTCAGATTCTGTAGGAACCAAATGTCAAGGGGGTTTATCAGTGTGCTACAAGCATGAGTGCAGAAAAGCCACAAAATTAAAAGAGCACACTTAAAATAGAGCACCATAACAGAGACAGAAAGAGGAACGCCTACAGTACACCCCCTGTCTGTCTGATACTGTTTTTCTTGCTCCACAATGCAATCTCATGCAAGACATTCAAGGAAACATCTACAGGTTAATCAGTCTAAAGGGCCTGGACAGCAAGTTGTTTAAGGTACCTTCTAGGAGACTAGCCTGCTTACTAGCCGAACTGGACACATGCACTGATATACACTATGTTACCTCCACATGAGCAAATGGTATCCAGGTGTGTGTGTGTGTGCTAGTGAGAGAGGCAAATGGGTGGAGATATTTGGGAGAGATAGTGACATTACTTGATCAAAGCCTATGTATCACATATACAAAATACCAGTAGTGCAGCAGGGGGGGATGTTGACAGGTTAGCTGAACTCTTCACTTATTGACTCTAAAAATGATGCCTGTGGGCGAGTAAACACACCAAGGCATGCGTCGTTGTCTGGCTCCTGTCTTGACTGTAACAGCAGTTTGCGATGCAATAAATGTTTTAAATTGTATTTATTTTGGGGGGTGCACATTTAGGTGTTTTTAATATTTTAAGTGGTTGCCACTGATGGCAGTCAAACCATTTCTCAAATGATCAATGCCAACCTGGCAAACATTACCGTTGAACTCTAAATGTAGTTAATCAAAATTTTAGTCACATCCCCAATGTGTAAGTCTTTCATGGACACACACTGGGTGTTTATATCAACCTACAAGACTGTAAACACCTCCATATTAGCAGTACTGGCTTGATTATTGGCTGGAATCAGTGTGAATCAGATGCGGTGCTGCTGATGATGTGGATGTGCTTTCTGAGCGGGGTGAAGCACAGCTCCTGGCCTGCTAACGACCAGCATGCTAACTCTCAGCTCATTAGCTCTGGCTCCTCTTACTCAGACACACATCTCCCTGAGACTCCACACCACAGCAGGGGGAATGACTGGGATAAATAAGGAATAATCAAGGAATCGTTCTGGCTGCGAGTTGACCTGAATATGGGGCTCCTTGCCGTCACCGAGGCTCTGCCGACACACTGCTACCATTATAATGAATGGAGCTGTGTATGGAGAGGACAGAGAGAGAGACCTACAGTACAATCACACTAATGCTCCGGAAGGAGGAGGACGCTTTTTTGTGGTTCATACGGAGGATTGTTTCAGAACAACCTCTCCATGCTGGGACATCTACCCACATTCTATATTCAGAGAAGAACAAACAAACAATATGAATTTTAGTTTTTATAAACCTATGAATAAATCAGTGAGTAGGCAGTTGTGTTATGTTGATTGCAGAGGATTGGTTCTCAAAAATAACACAGCTACCTCCGAACATTCACACTCAAAGCTGGCTTAGTTTCCTATGCAGGTAACATGAAAGACATCAGAGAAACCAAGAGAACAATGACGTCGTAGGGGGGGAGAAAAACAGAATGTTCAGTGTGACCGTTCAAACTGCAGCACCAGGCAATGCAAAACAATACTTAGAATAGACCCGCAAGAGTGTAATTCTAATGAATAATTAGTAAGTTAAAGGGCAAATGAGTCATTCGGGAAATTTTCCACAATCTGAAAGTGTTCCGATGTGACTTAACTTCACCTATATGCTTCCTCTGCTAATAAAAACAAACATTTTTCTCTTTCTTCACACCTCTCCTTGTCACAAACTTAATTTCAAGCTGATGGACCATGGCTCTTCACAAAGTTCACAAAGCCATGACACATTGCTGCAGTATCAGATCAGGTATCTTCCTCTACAAGGATAATATTTCATGTACAGGACATTCGTTTTCTAGTCATCTCCAGCTGTGAGCCACCTCCAGTCTTTGTCCATCCATCATCTCCTGACCTTCAGCACGGTGCCCTGACGGCTGCCCGGGGCACAGGGAGAGTGACTAATGTCGTCTCAGCCGCCACCTCCCCGCACCAAAGGCCCCTGATATCCGTCCAGTATTATCCGACCCTGGCGTCTACAGATTTCTATCGCTGCTTCCAGCTTTAATTATTCACGCTGCTGAATCACACTCTCACCAGAGAGATAGCCAGACTGGCCAGACTGCCTGCCCTCTCCCTCTCTCTGATCTTATCTGTCTGGCTGTATGACACTATCTCATCCTTCCCTTATACTGTAGATTAGAAAAGACAACTGCTGGGCTCGCCTGTGACCTAGTATACAATGAGTAAAAACGTGCTAAAAACTAAATATTTTTCATAGGTACAAAGTATCGCACCACCATGAATGTCTTTGATAAATATTGCCTGAAAGTGTGGACCGTTGTCCCTGTATTTGACAAATATTAAGTCTTGATTCTCTCTACGAGGGCTTTTAACACACTTTTGCTACTTATGTACCCCTGTTCAAAATCACTTGAGGGAAACAGTCACAATCATCGACAATCACCATTACCTGGTGTTTTTTCTATGTACAGGAGGGCCTCTCTTCAGTAAAGTTATAGCTGATGTGGTTTACCATTGTGATGACATGCATCCTTCCTGTGGAGCGAGGAATTCATCATCATAACTCTAACTTCCTGAGAACTCTCTAAATACACAAAGGACTTGGGTTATACCAACCTGTGAATATCAATAAATTTCGGTCACACACACCCTCACGTGGACACACTTCACCAATATTCAACCTCTGTGTTCCTCAGCCCCCCCAGACTGGGACTCTGGATCTTATTTCTAAGTGACAGGTCCAGGACAGAGGAGGGGAGGACAGCTCATTTTTTGGCTTGCTGCGAGGAGGAATAGGGGGGGAGGGGCGCGTTGAGGACACAGGATGGGCTGCCAGATTGACAGGCCGATGTGACTGTCGCTGGGGGCCAAGGTGTAGAGATGTTCAGGGAGTTCACGTTCGCGGCTCAGAAGATAAGCATCAGTGAGAATATGAGAGCCTAGATGGTAATCTTTCACAGGAAATCAGGCTATACCATTGCAGAAGAAACCACAGGAGAGAGGCTGACCTTGTGTGCCTGTGTTCGACTGCATCGCTTTTTCGGGGAGGCCAGGCCTCCAACCCGCTGCAGACAGGAAGATACTCTAACATAGCTCTGTTTAAAAAATGGCAAGTCAGGTCTAGAGTTTTTGAGTTCATATCATCATTGAGAAGTCATCTGAAAGTTTTGGATTGTCAGTTTTTCACCACAGCACCACAACTGGATGATTAACCAAGATTTAAATTAAATCTATAGTTTGGGAACTCTTGGTCAACATTATCTCAGAAATGTTTAGTGCATAACCTCAGTACAGTCATAAAAAGGGAAATTAGCTAGAGACCTAAAATGCTTTTTGCACCAGGCTGTAAACATGTTTATTACTGCCGTGAAGTTGGACATTTTAATATGGAGGAACTGCAGTTTTTGGATCTTCGCACTGTTTTCGCTTCACAGCCACAGGGGTAACTGCTTGGATTTGAACCGGTGTTGATTACAAAATATTGATCAAAGAAGCTTATTGAATCTCAGTAGAGTTCCTAAATATCTATAGGTTGAAACAAACCCGGATATTCAAACTTCTTTAGAAGAGAAACACAAAACATAGTACAGTAAACCTAAAGTATCTGTTGTTTAAACATCCTTTGCAGTTTACTGACCAACTTCCTGGTTCAACCTTGACCTAGCTGTGTGTAGTTATGGTTCTGCATGTAATGAGGAAGTTTTTGCAACACTACACATGCACACACTTTGGTAGATAAGCTGGTCTGTTGCTAAAACCCAAGTTATAATTGACCACATTTCATTTAATTGTGTAATCTTTGGCCCAAAAGTTATTCTTTTCTCTTAAGGTTAGAAAGTAACCTTGGTGAAAGTTGCATATATTATTTGTGGTTAGGGATTTTCAGCTGTTAGAGAGTGAGGCTTTTAAGCAGAATATCACCTATATCATTTCTTGTGCTAGCAGGAGGGTTTTGAATAAGAATGAATAATGCTCACCACTATCTCTAACTACTGTCAGTGCACCCTGTTCTCAGGCCAAGAAACCCAGCTTCATGGCCTATGCTGAAAATATTCTCAACGTGATTCAACACATTTTTCTGCCTCATTTGAGCACTTATATAACAACCATTAATAGCTTGACTTTTAATGCCTCTCATTGTCTGTTTTTTTGGTTTATTTGTCAACCATCATAGCATATAAGAATCATGCTGTCATTAACTCGTGTTATAATTGGAAATGCGACCATAAAGTTTCACATTTCCTGGCAGTGTTAAAGTGGAACCTAATTGTCAATAGACTCTTCATTAAGTGTTTATGCTATAAGATGAAGATATTACACTAAAGTGAAATATCACTTTGAAAGGTTGAGCTGGAATAAAATATTATCACAAATTGGAATTTGAGTTCACCTTCACCTTGTTTGAAATAAAAATAAAGCTAGGTGATCTAATGAAAGACTAAATGTCACCCTGCTTCCTTTTGCACTTGGCCGAGCAGAAATGTCACTATGATCCTGCACACATTAAGAGAAATAACTGTAGCATTGGCACATTTATGTGACCCTGATTTACTGAGCAAATGAGTCTAGTTTTCAGATAGAGTATAGTATAGGAGCTTGCAGCTTATGCAAGGCTGATAAAAATAGCCTTGCACCTGTGAGCGGCAAGTTGTCAATGCGGAGGAACATAAGATAACATAGGAAACGCTGAGGTTGAGGCTTTTGATCAAACATCAATAGTTTGATGCGAACAGAAACACCTCAAAGTCTCACTGTCAATTTTAAAAAACAAAACTCATATCACAAACTACAAACAAACAAAATGTTATGTGCACATCCTGACATGAAGGATGAAGGATGAAGGAGGAAGTCAGAGTGCTGATGATGTCTCTTAAAGAGCATGTTCATGTTATAGGCCAGTTTTTCACCACACAGGAAGTCATTTTAGGTTACTGCAGTGGGCTGCTTAACACGACAATGAGACTTTGAGGTGTATGTCGAGAGAAAGAAAATAAACTTTTTACTTCTGGAACCACACAAACGCAACTGAATAGAAATTGTTGGACACCCACTGATGCAGGTGTGTTTGTTGTACAAGTCTTCTGAAAAGGTAAGTCATTATTTTATCATAGTGTTTAGAAAAGTCGGCTGTGAAAATAGATGAAAATGATACGTATGGAAATATAAAGCAGAGACAAGCACAATTACCAAGCATAACTATTTTTAACAAGAGTTAAGATTTGGGCTTTAAAATTCAAGAACAATTCCCCCTTTTGGTCATTTTAGATTTTATGTAATATATAAACTGCAATGTCATCTCATCTTGTCTGGAACTGGGGTGTGTGAATAAAGTCTAAATGTTATAAATCAGGCTGATGCTGCAATAAAATGCACAAAACTCATACATAATGTAGTTTTAGAAATATTAGAACTGAATTAGAACAGTCTGAGACAGAATTTAGAAAGAACTGCACAAATACATATTTACTTGCACAAAACACACCAGCAGAGGACTAATTTAACACATAATTATCTATTTAAGACACCAACAAGAATGTTATCAACATGGAGTGTCGATTAACTCAGTTGGTAGAGCATCCGCCCCATGTACGAAGGCTCAGCAGCGGCCCAGGGTTTGAATCCGACCTGCGGCCCTTTGCTCTCTCCCCACATTCCTGTCGCTCTTCAGCCGTCTCTATCAAAAATAAAGCTTGAAAAGGCCAAAAAATATCTTTAAAAAAACAAAACAAATCTATCTACAGCGTTTCCTAGTTTGATCCTTGTTGATATCATTTCCCTCCTCAGAATAAGCTCTTTTTCACTCAGTATAGTTGATACTTTCTTGATGCCTGTAGCAACGCTGGGTCACAAATCCTTAAGTAGTCTGGTGGTTTGACTTGCCACAAATCCCCTGCACCCAATTTCCATGGGGCAGAAGTTTATTTTCCAGACTAACTGCTCAACCTCAGATGCTAGCGCTATGTATCTAATCTCCTTCCTTTTCATACGTCTCATCCAACACCACTTCCCATGGTCCAGTAAGCTCTGTAAAGTAGACAGGCTGTGGAGTGTTGGACCACAGTGCCAAATCCAATACTAAGTCTGAGTCCCCCTTTTGGGACTGTGAGTTTGTAGTAATGTCTCCTGGCATTTCCACAATCCCTGAGCCCTCCTTATGTAATGTTCTATTTTGGGTAGGCTTCCTTCCTGCTTCCTGTTACGTTTTCCTTCACAGCCAAAGTAATTCAAAGTTAAAAACCTGTCAATCAAAGAGTAAGTGATTGGCCCTGACCCTGTGTTTCTCTTCCTTTTCTTGCTTTTTTCCGCAGGAAACATGATTTTTTAAAATGTATATTATGTTAAAAACACAATAGGAGGATATGTGATAAAGAATTATGTATCAGCCTCACTGCAGAGACCTAATGTTAAAGTCAGTCTAGCATTCTACTTTTTGACCTTCAATTGCTACATTGTCAGACTTTATTTCTTCTTGTTTGATTTGGAGCCTGTAACAAAACAGGACTTACCGAGTTACTAAATGTGGCCTAAAAACACCATGGCCCACTAAAAGTCTGGCACTTTATCTGCAACATAACACTTTAACTGATCCCTCAGGTTGAAAAATTGGATACACATATCTGCACTTTGATCCACCTCATGGAAGCTGCAGCTTTCACAGTTTTTTCACAGACATTTCAAAGCCAAATTTAGCATTGTTTGAATCTGCTAGAGTTTCTTGCATCATTTGGTTTAGAGTGAATATTGTAAACATAAGGTGGTTAAATGACCACTGCTCCCCCTGCTTACTTAATACTGGGACACTTCCAATGAACACCAAAGTGCTATACGTTCTTGAATTAAGTCTAACATTTGATACCGTTGCTCTATAACTTACTAATACCAGAGGGTTATTACTGGAGCTGGACGACTGGACGATTAATATATATCGGCTATGTTTTTTTTTTCAGTGGATCAGCAGTTGCTCTCTCCCTGAGGGATTAATAAGAGCAGCAGCAACAAACTCTCATTCATCGATCTACCTCAGTGGGAACAGGGAGAGGCACTGAGAAAAAAGATAGTGTAGAGACAGAATATTTCACACCTAACTCCTGAACTAAGACCATCACACACACAACTGAGTGTATGTATTAGCAATCGCCGTTTCTTGGGCTGACAGTGACCCAATCCTAGTTATTACTCTGTAGTGTACTCTGAATTTATTCCTGGTCTTGTGTGCCTGATATAAAACTCTTTTAATTTACTGGTAGCTTTGTATCTTTTAAATTTAAATCTAAATTTGTTGTGGAATATTTATTCTACACTATGCCGACGATACTCCACTGTACCTGTCTCTGCAAAGCAAAATTAAATTAATTGATATCAACTGACTGTGCCGCTGTGGTTACAGAAAACCATGTAACGTGACACAAGTAGAAATAGTCACAGAACTGATTCAGCCACAGCTCTTGCTAACATTACCCACCTTACACTAGTATTCACACAAACAAAGTAAGGCTGTAGCTGCTACTACTACTTTGTAAGAGGAACACCTTCTTTTTTCTTCTGTCTCTCAATTCAATTGTGTTCAACAAAATTTAAACTATCACGAAATTTGGATGATAGTGGAGTGTAAAAGAAATCGATGCTTGTATTTTTAGTTATGTTCTTCACCACTAGTTTTTTATATCGCTTTTATTATTATTATTATTATTATTATTATTATTATTATTATTATTATTATTATTGTAGTTGTTGTTGTTGTTATTCAACATTGTAAAAGAAAAATGCTAAATTAAATAACTGAATAAGGGAGGGATAATGGCAGCAACATTAGAATGCATTACAAATCCTGGGATGTTTAAAAAACAACTAAATATATGTAATAATTTTGCTTATGTCAAAAATAAAACAAAATTGTAATCAGTATTTTAAAAAATCTCTAAATTAAAATATAGTTTCTTTCCATTGAATGTCAAAAAAGTTACTCGGATCGACAAACTCGGGGAGTCTAGTAGGAACAGAGAAACAACACTCTTTTGCATTTTTAGTAAGAAAAATGCAAGGACATTATTGTATAGGAAGGTCACATTTTTTGGCAGAACACCAAACTAATGATGTTTTCATTTTTGTTTCACTCCCTCGTTAGCTGCAGTGAGAGAGAACAGCCATGAGTCTGCTGTGATAATGGTGAGTTATGGCGTCCGTATCCACCCCGTTTCCCTCATGGTTCCTCATGAATGTTCCCAGGGGAAACTTTAGGAGTTTGCAGCCCCCTGTGTAATTACCTTTTAGCACAGAAATGGGTAAAGCGTGAGATATATGGTTATGAATATTACATGCTTATTTTCTGCAGAATACATACACGCTTTGACAGTGAAATAGCAATGCGCACATTAATGAAACACTTCTAATCTACACGCACACTGTCTAACAGACTGTGTTAGTTAGAAACCTGTCATTACAATCAAACCCTTTTCAAACGCTGCCTCATGATGCTTTTTCAGATTTCAGCACATGCAGCACAGAGAGATAGCACAAGGTGTAAGGTGTCTACTTTGATATTGTTTTTCTGGCTTTAGGCTGTAATTTTAGTAAGTCTGTACTTGGTTCCCTACTAGTAAGTGTCACCCGCTTGTAGGATGATGACAGCCGCAAACATTGTGCTTTACTATCTGAAGACTATCGGTGTGCCTGTTCATAATGTGATTATTGTCTGTGTAATAAGCAGAAAACAGCGTAATAAAATACTACATATTTTATTATAAATGATAAATAGTATACAAATATTTTACAAATCTAAGACAGAATATTTATAATGCAAGAAAGGAGGAATTTTACTTAAACGTAGGAACCATTATATTGGATATTACATTATTTAGCTGCAGCAGGAAGTTTAAGTCAATTTTGTTCAACCACCTCTTGTAATATAAGAAGCTGGAGTTATTTAGAAATGACCTTTTTCCCCATCATTATTTGAATAATTAGTTAAGTGGGTCGGCTACATAAACTAGATGAACATCAAAAGAGAGACATTTCCTGCTTTTGGTGATATATTCATGGTAGTGATACCAGCACAGTGAGACCAAAACATCAATTTCCCCATAAGAAAAGCCAAACAGTCCGAAAAGAAAAGAACCATTTCTGATGCGGAGCCATGGTAATGCACCCACTGATTCAACCTAATTTCACCCTTTCTTTCTGTCTTCACCACAGATATACAAAAATACACAGTGACAATGCACTTTGCATCATTGCGTCACAAATTTACAAAAATAGAACATGTATTATTGCTTTTAGCGCTGAGTCAGAGACTCTCACTTTCTTCTGATTATGACTGACTTAAATGTCTTTGTCTTGGTGTCTGCGTAATTGGAAAGAGTGAGGCTTCAAAAAGACTCCAAGACAAACAGCGTGTTGTGTTGCAACACCACACAGTAGCTTCCTGTATTTGTCAGTGTTGTATGTTCAAAGGGTCTGACACGAGCGGTCTACTTCGAGTATGGACGTAAAGAGCAAGAGACATCGAGACTTAAAAGTAATTGCACATACTGATTGTATTGTTAATGCAGAAAAGAGATTGTCTTTCTTTGTGACACTCAGTATACTACAATTTATATAGTGTTAAAAGAGATGGTATGTAAGTGATGATTCTCTTTACAGGATCGCTGCAGGACAGACAGGAAAGGAAATCAAAGATGCGGCAACTACAACAGCGTCGAGGAGCCTGAGTACGCTGTGGTGGATGACCAGGAGGAAGTGCAGATATTTCCTGCGAGGCCTATATATGATGAGAGAGAGTACGCAGGTAGAGAAGAAAACAATGAGTTTGCAATCACATCTCTTATGTCATGTCGTTTTTCATTCTCATATCCAGTTATAGTGTGTCTTTTGTTGGTTGGTTTTGTTTAGTCCTAACAATGCAGAGTTTAAGTTTAGTTTTATTCCTATTTTTTTTCTATTTTCTATTTGTTTTGTTAAATATTAAATATATATTAATAATATATATATTAATATAATTAAATACTTTTTTGATAGTATTTTATCTGTTTTCTGTGCTTGTATTTTTACATTTCTCTTTAGTACTCTTTAGTAGTCTGCATGTAAATGCGCATGTAAATATAAAAATGTAAATTTGCTGACGATGAAGCTAACCACAAAACTGCCATCTTGGTCACTCATCTGCCGAGTACTCTGTAGGTGGGAATATGACCTTTGATTTTCATAACCGCCCATCTTGTCTCAGTACTCATGTCTGCCTCAAATGCATAAAAATAGCATGGATGACATGTCATAAATAGACAAAAAATAAAACCTTAAGAAAAAGCCCTCAAACTCAATGTTCCAAACAAGTCCAAACTGTTTGCACAGTTGACACAATGAGGGTGAGTATCTTTCACTTTCCTATGCAGAGAAGCTCTAGTGAACATAATTAAAATGAAGCTGAATGAAGTGCAAAAATAACAGCTCCCTCGCAAACTGTGGCGAGAATGAAAGCAGCGTGGTTCTCAGAGAGAGAGAGAGAGAGCTCATGCTGAGTGAGCATGATCTGCCAGTGGGTCTCCAGGGCCATCTGTTGGCTGAGTCAGACTGCGGGAGATTACAATTATCCAGGAACTGAAGGGGGAGAGAGGGAAGCATGTAGTGTGAATAGACTCCCTTTACTCTCCTGCATGGATGTGGCCCACAGCCAGGGGCCTCGCAGCTGCACGTCTACAACTTTATACTGAGCATGGCTTTTAAATTTGTTCACACTTGGAGTGTTCTCCCTCTGTAATCAATACACTCTGCTGCTGCAGTGTACTGCTGGGACCGAGTTACAAGAATGATACGAACTCAAAGAGTCTTTTAACTGTCAACAAACACTGCAGCTACTGAAACTACTATTATTGCTGTCACTGATAAGACTGTGAGCATCACAAGTACTTTTGCTTTCAAGACAGGGATCCTCCAAGGTCATCATCAGCTTCAGCACTCTTCCCCGTAAGCTTTCTGTTTGTTTGTTTTTTTTCTTTAAATTACCACTGAACTACGGTAAAAACCTGCTTGTGCTTTATGTGCTGTGTTCTGCTCTGCCCTCCATCAGGGTAACTCCAACATCCTCCGCAGAGAAACCCATCTTACCTCAGGTAAAGCTCTCGATGATTTCAATTTTCATTACTGTGGTGTTCTGTTTGTTGAGTTACTCAAATTCATAAGCAATAATAACACAAAGTTGCTTCGTTCAACACACTCAGGGGTCTGGCTTCTACTGGGCCTGGTGCCAATAACTTATGGTATCTAATATTAGCTCACGTTAGCAGAATTTAGAGAGATATTTCAGTGTGAAAGACATCTCTGCATCAGTTCACTGACTTTATGACTTTTCCGTACTTGGCCACAGGCTGCTGCTCAGCAAAAGTTACATTGGGTCACTTAACCTGCATTAAATGAAATGAAAGTGAAAGGGTTGCTCATGCTACTGAAAACACTGTGAATTATCACCCACCTCTGCAGGGATTTTAAATCTTTTTAACCTTTGTAAGCAGCAGTTTCCAGAAGCATTGTACAGTCAGACATCTCATGTTTGGATTACAGTTTAGAGTTTGGCGTCTTCCCACTTCATCACTCTCTGCAGATGCGAATACAAAGACATATCGAGGGGCGATGAGCAAGTATCTTAAACCTCTTAAACCAGAGCCTGCAGGTGGGTGGTGGTGGGCCTAAGGGGCAGGCGGTGATGCTGATAAGAGGGCAGCAATGGCATTGACAGATTAGATGGAGAAAAGGTTCGATTTTTTATTTGCAGTTGAAATAACCTGCTAATTTAAGAGTGTTTGAATTTGGATGTTTGTGGAGTGTGAAGCATGTCGCGTGTGTACATGCAATGCATCTGGAGTTGTTTGCTTGAACTAGCTCCAAAGGCTTAACTCCATTTCTGATGAATCCCTTGTAGAACACAAGACGGCTAAATCAGCAACTAGCTAGTGAACACAGTCAAGCATCTGTCTCTCAATAACATTTAATGCTTTTTAAGACATTTAAGACATGAGGGCAGGGTGAAAAAAAAATCACACATATTCATAAATTCTTTCCCTTTGCCTAATTGGTTGGACTTTATGTCATGTAGTCTAGACGCAGCAGAGTATAAACGTATAAAAGTTTATGACAAATGTTTTTTTTTAGCTTAGAAACTGAAACATTTGAGTATTTTCTTTTATAGCATCACCTCAGATGAATCCTTGACATAACATTGATTCCAAGGTCAGAAATTAGGCTACAATTTAGTCTGCTTAAGCTTAGCCTTATCCATAGATTCTTTGTTTTCTTATTTTATATTTAAATAAATGAGTAGCACTAATTTCCAATGGGTCTATGCATCAAATGTTTAGGACCTTTAAATTTATTTTACTTTTACACAGTTGCTTGTACTGTCAAGAGCTAAAAATGGATTTATCATTTATCATTTGTCAGGTTGCCAGAAACGCAGATGTAAAATGAGGAAGCGGTTTGCTAACACGTTAGGCAAAACCACTTACAAGTCAGTGTTGCGATGGTAGCTATGTATGTCATTTGATTAATGCAGCTTCAACACAACAAAGTTAAACTATAGGTTTGAGGGTGTGTATATATATATATATATAGATATATATATATCAATCAAATAAAATGTTACACCTCCTGATCTTGATTCATTTCAGGACCATGTGATACGTGAGATGATGATGCTGATTACTTGTATTCTTTCATTTATCCTGTAATAAGATTAAGTACCAGAACATCCAGACTGTACTTGAGTGCAGTACTTCAGTAAATGTATTATGCATAATTGTCTTCAAACACAGGCCCTGCTATAAACAGAGACCTGAAGCCAGGCAGAAGAAAGGCCAGAATAAGTAAGACAACTTTGAATGAACTTTATTCACTTCACGCCTTTGACCTCAGAAGCACCACAAATATTCACGTTGCTTTTACAGATAAGAGGCCAGCACCCTTGCCGCCAGGAGACCAGGTAAACCCCTGTGCCACATACAGCTGTGTGGTGTATTGTTGGTTTTTGTGTTGACTAAAACTCATAAAACGCTTTTCTCTCTTTCTAATATCACAGCTGTCACCCAGGTAATTTGCTCAACTTCTACTTCTTCAAGTCAGTCATTGTTGGGTTTAAGTAAAAGCTATATAATAAAGCTGAAGTCTGTGTGCTTCCAGGTGCTCTTCATCAACTCCACCGTTGACTGTAGAGTTAGTGAATCACTTGCCTGGGCTGACTCTGCACGAACCCTGCAGGAGAGAGTGAGTACTGTTTCACTGTCCTACTCAGGAAGCAAGTAGACAGTCTTGTCCCGGTGAGCATCTGCAGCTGTTGTTTTGTTTTGCTATAGTTAAGCTTTACCATATTTGACTGCTTCCTCTCTGTGAATCGTGCAAAGTGAATCGAGGCCCTGCTGGCATACAGTTTGTACAGTGAAGCAGTGGCACCATCTGCTGGTTAGAAAGATAATCACAGAAAAGGTTTGAGGCTTCCTCTGGTAAAACATGTGGTGATGCTTTGTGTTTTTTCATTTCAGTGGAAAGAGAACTACTAAGGCAGTAAGTAGTCAAATATACAGCAATTATTTCAATCACAAAACAATGTGATGACAAGATTTTCTTTTGATTTTATTGACAGTGGATGAATGTGAACAGTATATTTACTAGATGATAGTATTTACATTTTAATATCAGGACGGACATACGAAACATCAGCTCTAGACACTTTTAGCACAGCTGAGGGGCTATGGCTCAGGTAGTAGAGTCAAAGTGTCCTTGAGCAAGATACTGAACCCCAAACTGCTCTTAACAGCTCTGACATCAGTGTGTGAATGTGTGTGTTTGATTAGCATCTCAGGATGTGAAACTTTGTACTGCAGTTGGTACATCAGTGTATGAATGTGGGTTTGAGTGTATGTAACAAGTGGGTGAATGTAACAAGTGTGTAAAGCACTTTGAGTGGTCGATCAGAAAGATGCTATTTCCTGTAGTTTCTCCTTCACACTTAGAACAGGGGGGTTAGTGGAGGGGGTTGCAATCAGTAACTACACTGCTAGAGGTCACTAAAGATCAAAAGATCAAAAGTTGTAATGAAAGAGCAATTATATATTTGGATGCCACTTTTGTACTTTTACTTAAAGGATTAGTGAGTATTATTCAGTGGTATCCAGCAGTCTATTTGTAGATTGCAGCCCTCTCCACTCACAGGACTCTTTAACTATCTTGCTATGTTGTTTTTGTCTAATTGTCTTTTTCACACTTTAAATAGGCAGAATTCAGTCCACGTGCCAGAGGTAAGAGCTCAATATAACTGAGAATGTAATATTTTGGTCTAAAATATCTTGATAGTTGTAATGATGTTGGATGTGTTTTTAGGTCTACAGAAAACAGAAAGTTTTTCATCCCTCCATACCAATCAAAGACGTTCTTTGGACTTGGAGACTCATGATATAGAAATAAGGTGCGACTTTCATTTCTTAGCCATTTTTAGGAAAATGTCACATCATGTTTTACTTACATGTGCTCTTTTTGCATTTATTTAGGTCACACAGAAGTCTTGGTAAGTAATATTATAGATGGCCAGTATCATTGCACAGCTATTAATGACATAAGTTGACATTAACTTCTACTTATAGAAAGGGTGCCATCAAAACGTCATCACCATGAGTGGCCTCAGACTAAAGAAGATATTGACCAAAATGACTTTGTTCCAATGGAAAAGCCTCAACAGGTATTCCTGGTTCTATTTAATAAAACCGAAAAACAGTAGGTGTACAATATTTATTCATATCTCTATGATATTTGGCAGACCTACTGTGAAGAAGACTGGTATGTTGGGGCATGCAGTCGAGTGGATGCTGAGCACGCCTTACACCTGGTGAACAAGGTACTGCACCACTTCTAATCTGAAATAAACCAAAAATGTGTGTTTGAAGCTAAATAGGTCTTCTTTTGTCACGTTAATCACATTAGGATGGAGCATTTTTGGTACGAGACTGCTCCATGAACACCAACAGTGAACCCTTGGTGTTGGCTGTGTATCACGACAAGAAGGTTTACAATGTAAAAATACGGTTCATTGACAGCACGAGCAAGTACGTCCTGGGAACAAGACAACGATCAAATGATGTGAGTGGACAGATTCAGAAAGACACTTCAACACGCACTCTGCTCAGCGTTATATTTACTGCAGCTTGCATCTTGTTTCTCCTCAGATGTTTGACTCTGTGGCAGACATCGTCAAGTTTCACACCATTTTCCCAATAACACTCATCAGTGGGAGAAATATGCCTGGAAGCAGATACCCAGAAAACTGCGTGCTGACGTGTCCAATAACGAAAAGGGATGTTGACCAGCTGCTGAAATAACACATCCAGCAAAGATGATCAGTTAAATCTCATCTGGGTCATCACATCCTATAATGTCGCTATCTAAATTGTAAAAGCGTATGATTGTATCAATAAAAAAAATGTGTTTCAACTATGGCTGTAACTACTTATTATTTTCATTTTCAAGTAATCTGTTGATTATTAATCATTAAGATTAGAAAATGGCAGAAAATAGTGAACACCAACACATCATCACTTTACAGTATATTGATAAAAGACATGTATGTATGATATGCAACTCTTGCTTGATAACGTTGAGTTGATAAAATAATTGGCAGTTAATTGTCAATTCAATAGTTAATTAATTTTAATCACTTAAGCACTTTAAGCATGTAAAAGTGATGAGATTTACTAGTTAGATCACAAAAGACTCAAAATTATGTGATGCTAAGTCAAAAGCATTCATATCTTTGAATCAGTAAAAGTAACATTACCACAGTGTAAAAATATGCATCAAAAATCAAAATACCAAATTATACTCAATGTACTGTACTTGAGTACTGGATTTTGTATATATAAATATATATAATATATATATATATATAATATATATATATATATATATACAGTAGTAGCAACTTAAAACGTTCCCGTTCAAGCTGAACGCCAGCTGAATGCAGCCGTCTTCCAGCTGACTTCCAGCCGGCTCCCTGCCAAAGTCCCGGGAAAGGAGAGACCCCCCTCCTTCTCCTGGGCGTGTCTTTTTTACTGTAACTCCACCCATTCATGTGATTACAGGGTATGACCAGGAGATGGCGCTTCTCTCACAGAACTTATTTCAGTTGTTCTACCTGGAGATGACGTAGCTTACACACCTCGTTAGCATTCTCGTTGCCTCAACCCTGTGTTCGCACTTACATAATGGGCTTCTTGGTCTCCCAGTGTCACAGATCACAGAGCGGAAAATGCCAGCTGGTTTGACTACTGCATACTATACAGTAGCCGTATGATTTGAGCGTGTTCATGAATTGAAATTAAATTTAAGGTGTTTATATCTAACATGTAGCATTCACCAAATCAACAACATATAGTCTGTTCTGCCTTTACTAGTGGTGAGCCGTTATCTGTCATAACGTGCTGCGTTAAGGTGAGACTCTTATCAGGCGATAAAAAAAATATCACCATAATCTATTCTCAAAACTGTTCCAGCCTTGAGGTCGCTTTTTGACTTTTTTCCTTTTGTTCATTTTTGTTTTCTTCGCTGTAACTCTGTGGAGTCCTGATCTCTCTAGCAATGTTGTTTTTGAAAGTTTTGTGAGTTTTTCTCGTGTTTTTTAAATTGCCGCTTCCACCTGGACAGCTGCCTTTGTTTACTCCGGGAACAGCTATCGCGCTAATGCCGGGCCGGCATTAATCTACAGTATCTATGGCCACCACTAGTCTTTACATAATTACTGAAGCGCAGGGACGTCCACTAGGTTTAAGAACTGGGGTGGCTTAGCCCATAGAGGAGAAAATTATTGCGCGCGCTTTGACGTTTTTCCATCAACCGATCCGGGAATACTTGGTGCTGTGGGGGCGATATGAACGGATCATGATGATCCTTTGCACCACTAGCCACATCCATGCATTGTGCTCTGTCTCAGCGATCGGGTCACCCGCTCACCCCAGCTTATCTGTTCAGATGTGTCTAGTTTAGACAGTCTACGGTGAGAGCGGAACATCACTGCTCCTCCCCGTGGACAAATGAGGCATTGCAGCTGGTTTCACACAGACTGCTTAGGGGCGTTTTCCTAGAGGCCCTTACTGACTACGTCATCGCGGGGGATTACATTTCGGCAGCGCCGGCCTGGCCACATTTGCGCCCGGGCGAACCTCACCCCCCCCACCCCCCCCCCCCCCCCCGAGGCGAACATTTTCTCCGGCGCCCTAACGGCCGCCGTGCGCCCTGGATGCGTGGCGCCCCCATCGGTCTGTCCGACTCCCCCCTCTGCCTGTCAACACCCCGCTCCCGGGGCGCCCGCTCCCGGGGCGCCCGCTCGCTAACTTAATGAGCGGATTCGAAAATTACCGAGGTTTTTGCTTTTTCGGGCGTTCGTGCGCCCCCCACGGAGAATGCGCCCTGGGCGGGCCGCCCACATTGCCCCAAGCTAGGACCGGCCCTGCATTTGGTCACGTGCCAGCCAAGGACCGTTCGAGGACCTGTCGGGGACCAGTCACTGCCCTGTCACGGTCACGGTCCCGTCACGGAAACACGGGAACTTTAAGTTGCTACATCTGTATTTGGCATGCCATTCAGGAATTAAACCTTGAATATATTGAATGAAGTCTGAATATATGGAATGAAACTTTGAATATATGGAGGGAACCTTGAATATATTGAATGAAACTCTGAATATATTGAATGAAACTTTGAATATATTGAATGAAGTCTGAATATATGGAATGAAACTTTGAATATATTGAATGAAGTCTGAATATATTGAATGAAACCTTGAATATATTGATTGAAACTTCACTGACGTCAGACTTTGCGGCAGTGCCTGCAGCCATCTTGTGTAACAGTCTGTAAAAGCAAAAGACAATGAGTCAGGCCGCCCGCAATCTAGTTCAGACAAGCTACAACTACAAGCGCTATCAAAAAGTAAAGTCTTAAGTCTACTCTTAAAGGTGTTGACTGTGTCTGCCTCCCGAACCCAGAATGGTAGTTTGTTCCACAGAAGAGGAGCCTGATAGCTGAAAGCTCTGGCTCCCAATCTACTTTTGGAAACTATAGGAACCACAAGGAACCCAGCATCCTGAGCGCGCAATGTTCTAGAGGGGTAGTAAGGTACTATGAGCTCTTTTAGATATGATGGTGCCACAGGTAGCCAGTGCAAGGAAGCCAGAATGGGAGAGATGTGATCTCTGATCTTGGTTCATGTCAGAACGCGTACAGCAGCATTCTGAATTAACTGCAAAGTCCTAAGAGACTTATTGGAGCAGCCTGATAACAAAGAGTTACAATAGTCCAGCCTAGAAGTAGCAAATGCATGGACTAGTTTTTCTGCACCCGCTTGAGATACAATGCATCTGATTTTGCCGATGTTACCTAAGAGGAAGAATGCAATCCTCAAAATTTGTTTTATGTGGACATTAAAAGACAGGTCCCAGGAAATGTAATGTGTCTATCGTATGTGTCACCGTAGTTACTCCTTCACGCCTACAAGGCAAAAGTGTTGCAATCAGCAACTGCACCGCTAAATGCCACCAAATCCCATACACTGGTTGTGAAGAAGCTTCCCTGCTCTAACTATGCTGGATACACTGAGATAGCAGCTCGCTGCAGGTGATCGACCAGAATCACACAAACGATGTCTTCAAGTCCAACTTATTTATTGCCACAAGCACATCCAATGCGTACAACTGTCCAATGCATTAGTGGTTCTGTGTAAACAACACAATAAACAAGAGACACAAACAGTAAATAACACGGGAAATGTATATAATATACATATAGATGCAAACTGTAATACAAATTATATGCACACTGTATAAAGTACAAACAAACAGACAGCAGGGAAATAATGTGACAGTATACAGTCAAAAGGCAGGTCTAAAGCTGAAACAGTCTAGCCTCTCTTGAACATTTATGGTAGTTAGCAAGGCAACAGTGCCATCTACAGGACAGTAGAGGTAATCCCCTAATGGCTGCCACAGCTGCCGAACATGCTATGCTAAAGTCACAAACTGCATATACCAAGTAAGTGATGCAGAGAGTGGCTTCCCCCTGGTGATGTCATCGGCAGGGTCGAGGCAGACTCTACATAACGCCAGGTGTCACCAGCAGTGAGGTCTTGAATCTCTGCTACTCTGGTGCCCACGAACACCTTGAAACGGCATGACTCTGATTTCAGCCAAGTGAGTACAGTAGTAGAGTCAGTCCACAAAGTCACTTGATGTATGGGCAGAGTTAGCTCAGTCTTAAGCAGCTTGGCTACCTGGGCTCCTGTCAAGGCGGCGCACAGTTCTAGACGTGGGATGGATTGCTGCTTCTTTGGAGCCACTCTCGACTGGGCTGTGATGAATGCTATCTCAACCTCTCCGCTTGGACCCTCAGTTCTGAGGAATGCTACAGAGCCGTATGCCTGTTCTGAGGCATCACAAAACACATGGATCTCACGCCGGCTGGTGGGGGAGGCCAACTCAGGGCTGGTGTAACCTCTTGGCAAGATTATGTGTTGCAGATTAGACAGAAAGCAGCACAATGAATGGGTTAATAAATAGATCTGTAATTGTGAAATGAATCTGTTTCTCCAGAGTTGTTACCGCTGAAGAAGAATTTATGTGATTTAACGTTACATTTGTGAGGTGAAATGAGGCTGTAACGACAGTCCACCTACATCTTCATTGGAAAGAAATAATTCTTTTATGGAAATTATTAGCACAAAATACTAATCTCACTGACAGACACATTACATTTGCTGTGACTGCTTCATGGTTTAGCATGTTTGTATACAACAGTGTCGTCGACATACATTTGCCCTTTCTGTGGAAGCTCATTAACATATACAGAGAGCAGAGAGAAAGACAGAACACAGAGAGACAGACAGAACACAGGTTAGTGTATGGCCCTACACAAATGCATATGGACATTAGCATACATTACATTACATTACATTACATTACATTACATTGCATTTAGCAGACGCTTTTATCCAAAGCGACTTACAGAGGAGGACATAAGCTGAGAAAGGTGTAAAGGAGCACAGAGTAGTTGTTAGTTTTGTTAGTTTTGTTAAGCAGGGAAGCATTCTCGAAACAGAAAGGTTTTTACAAGTTTTTTAAAGGTCGAAAGGGATGTTGCTGTTCTAGTAGCCGTAGGTAGGTCATTCCACCATTTGGGGACAACCACAGAGAAGAGTTTAGAGTGACCTCGCTTTGCGAGAAGCGAGGGTACAACTAGACGGTTTGTATGAGCGGAGCGTAGCACCCTGGTCGGGACGTGAGCCTTTAGTAAGACGCTGAGATAGGCAGGGGCAGATCCTGAGGTGGTTTTGTAGGCTAGCGTCAGAGTTTTGTGTTTAATTCTGGCAGCTACAGGCAGCCAGTGCAGGTCGCTGAAGAGTGGGGTGACATGTGACCTTTTAGGTTGATTGAAAACCAGTCGCGCTGCAGCATTCTGGACCATTTGCAATGGTTTGATCGCGCAAGCAGGTAGGCCAGCCAGGAGGGAGTTACAGTAATCGAGGCGGGAGGTGACTGTAGCCTGTATCAGGAGCTGAGCGGCATATTGGGTCAGGTACGGTCTGATTTTTCTAATATTGTACAATGCATAGCGACATGACCTCGCTACGGAGGAAATGTGCTCAGAGAGAGAAAGACGATCATCTAGTACGACGCCCAGGTTTTTAGCAGCATGGTTAGGGGTAATAATGACAGTACCAATTTTCAGGTTGATGTCATGGCAGATTGACTCATGGGCAGGGATGACCAGGAGTTCGGTTTTTGACAGATTAAGCTGGAGATGGTGGTCTTTCATCCAAGTTGACAGATCAGAGAGACAGGCAGAGATGCGTGCGGAGACCGTGGTGTCGTCCGGCTGGAACGACAGGTATAGCTGTGTGTCATCGGCATAGCAGTGGTAGGAGAAGCCGTGTGAGCGGATAAGATGGGACAGCGAGGTGGTGTAGATGGCAAACAGAAGGGGACCCAGCACCGACCCCTGCGGCACCCCCATGGAGAGGGTATGAGTCGATGACAGATGACCTTGCCAAGGCACATTAAAGGAGCGTCCAGCGAGATAGGACTCGAGCCAGGAGTGGGCATAGCCTGTAATGCCCATGTTAGCGAGTGTGGCTAGGAGTATGTCGTGATTGACTGTATCGAAGGCAGCCGATAAGTCAAGAAGGATGAGTACCGATGATTGCCCTCGTGCTCTGGCTGTTTTTAAGGCTTCTGAGACAGATAGTAAAGCTGTTTCGGTGGAGTGGCCACTTCTGAAACCTGATTGTTTTGGGTCAAGTAGGTGGTGATGGGTGAGGAAGTCAGTGACTTCTTTAGAGACCGCCCTCTCAATGGTTTTCGAGAGGAAGGGAAGCAGTGACACCGGCCAATAGTTTTCAACCAAGGCGGGGTTAAGCGTAGTCTTTTTCAGTAATGGCGTAACTCTGGCTTGTTTGAAGGCCGCTGGAAATACACTTGAGGACAGTGAGGCATTAATAACGGATGTGATCGGTGGGACTACCGTAGGAGCGATATCTTGTAGGAGTTGAGAGGGGATGGGTCCAGCAGGCAGGTGGTGGGGTGGTTGTTAATGATCAGTTTGGATACCTCGTCTTCTGAGAGAGGGGTGAATGAGGAGAGAGTTGCGCTGTTGTCTCGGGGGGGTAGCAGGTTGTGACTGGTGGGATCACAAAATTGTTTGCTGATAATTGCCACCTTGTCTGTGAAGAAGGAGGCAAAGCTGTCAGCAGTGAGGTTGGTGGCAGGTGGGGGTGGGGGAGGATTGAGCAGCGATTTGAAGGCGGAGAAGAGTTTCCGTGAGTCAGTTGTGCTGCTGATTTTCTTGTTGTAATATTCCATTTTAGCAGTCGTGACAGATGAAGAGAATGACGCTAGGAGAGATTGGAAGGCTTCTAGGTCAGCAGGGTTTTTGGATTTGTGCCATTTCCGTATTGCAGCTCTGAGTGCTGTACGTGACGAGCGGATGGCATCAGTCAACCATGGGCGGGGCTGAGTGGAGCGTGCTGGTTTGCTAGAAAGAGGGCACAGGGTATCTAGGCATGCGGTTAGTGTGGAACTGAGAGATTCTGCGGCTGCATTGACATCTAGCGGAGAGAAACTGTTGGGAGGGGGAAGGGCAGTAGCGACGACTGAGGCGAAGTGGGTGGCAGACAAGTTGCGGAGATTGCGTCGAGAGGTGGTCATGGGTTGAGGGGTGGTAGGTAGTTCTGGGAGGGAAACCATGAAGTGGATGAAGAAGTGGTTCGAGGTATGTAATGGTGTGACCATTATGTCATCAGTTTTGCAGTTTTTGGTAAGGACGAGATCCAGTTGATTGCCGTTTTTGTGAGTTGGGGGAGTACTGACTAGTTGCATGTCAAATTAGTTGATGAGGGATAGAAAGTCTGTGGCGTAAGCTTTGCCTAGATGGATGTTGAAATCACTGAGGACCAACAGCGGGCACTCAAGTTCAGGGATTGAGGACAGTAGCGTGTCTAACTCATTGACGAAGTCACCCAGATGTCCAGGAGGACGGTAGATGACGATCACTGAGCATTTGACTGGAGCTATGATTTTGATTGCATGGTGTTCATATGAGCAGTAGTTGGTGTTGAGGAGCAGGGGAGCATAGTTCCATTTGTTGTTAACCAGGACCCCAGTTCCTCCTCCTCGCTTGGAGAGACGGGCTGTTGACAGCGGATTGGCAGTTCCATAGGCCAACAGAGAAGGTTTTGGTGGGTGTATAATGTTCCAGTGGCCGGAGGTTAAATAGATTCCTGGTGTGAAGGTTGCGGCGGAGGGGGGTCCGTGCAGTGGAAACTACGGGGATCTTCTGGAAGCACATAGCGATATGGGTAGGTCCGATGGAGGATAGTTTCGCCTTGCTCGGTGGACTCGCGCAGGTAGACTCGCTTGTCTTAACCCAAGTAGGTCTTCACACGAGGAGGGCTTCAGACGAGGGCTGACGCTGCAGCGCAGAATGCCTGTTGAAATAGGTGCAGGTGCCACTCCCTGAGTCCGCCCTCTTTTGCAAATTACAGAAGGCTGTGGTTTTCGGGGGCGTGTCGCTTGTTCACACCTGAGTCAAATCCAGTTTCGGGTAACATACCTTACCATAATTACCTGTTTGCCTATGTGCTGCAGAGAGGACACAGAGAGCAGAGAGACCGACAGAACACAGGTGTATGGCCCTGGCCGGTGGCAGCACCGGGCTGCCGGTTACAGCCAGCGAAGTGCGTGTATGGCCCTAAATTAATGCATATGGACATTTGGACTTACCTGTTTGCCTATGTGCCGACACAACATGGCTGGTTGTTACTGAATTTGCTGAGCAGTGTCAGTAATAATGCATAGGGGCGACGGTGCCAGAGTGAGGCACACTTAAAATTTCTTTAGAAATTGGAATTGGAAAGAAATAATTCTTTTATGTCCCCCGGCGAAGTCCGTCCCTGGCGAGGTGCGTCCCCCCGCCGGAGGAGGCAGCGGCTAGGAGGTCCTGGCCCGGCCCCTCTGTCAAATTTTAGAACCCAATGTGGCCCACAAGTCAAAAAGTTTGCCCACCCCTGATCTAGTTGCAGCGATATTAAGCAATGAGGACATGATAAATACACTGGCGAATGCGTGCCGAAATCCTCCTTAAAAAGTTCGCTCAATTTTTAACCGTGGCAGGCCTACAACAGCCATAAAGTTTCGCCATAATCTCATTATGCATTTGTTTGTCTGCCCGCAGGTGTGAGTAGCTTGCCCAAAGCTGACAATGTGTCGCGGATCATAAAATACGTTAAATATTAAACCACCCATTTCACCCTGCATTGGTCTATGAATGTGGGTGATGCTTATTGTATCTAAACAATATATGAAGAGCTTCTCTTTCAGTTCATGAAATCCCTGTAGCCGCAGCAGCTCCTCCAGTCCCGGAGAAGTGCCGCGTCAGAGAGCAGTGCCATTACGCACGGCCATTCACTGTTTTACCTTCATTAAATCACCTGAAAACTATATCAAGCTAACCATACAGTGTCTTGGTCCCTTTCGTTTGTATGGTCGGAGATTGTACACAGGGGCTGTATTGGGGCACTCCTGAGAGGTGGAGGGCATGCTTAGGTTGGCCAGATAAGCAGCTGCCTGGCCTGTTGTAGGCCGGCCACGGTTAAAAATTGAGTGAACTGCTTCGTCTGAAGTACGGGCAGGGTATTGGGCAGGGGTATCGGGAGGATTTTGGCACGCATTCGCTAGTGTATTTATCATGTCCTCATTGTTGTTCAACTAGATTGAGGGCGGCCTGACTCATTGTCTTTCGCTTTTACAGACTGTTACACAAGATGGCTGCAGGCACTGCCACGAAGTCTGGCGTCAGTGAAGTTTCATTCAATATATTCAAGGTTTAATTCCATATATTCAAAGTTTCATTCAATATATTCAAAGGTTTAATTTCCTGAACGGCATGCCATATATATATATATTCTATTGTTTACACATCATTCTGTTCTGTCTACTTATTGTCAGATGGACAATAAGTGCAAACAGTTTTAAAGGAGGGAGGATTGTAGTGGGAGCTCTGTGGTGTCAGATGTGACTGTATGGCAATTGCAAATGGTTTACATGGCTCACAGGTCAAGGAGGAGGACCCCTTAGCAGAATTCTGCTTCGGCCCCAGGGAGGTCAGGACCAGCTATTCAAATAAAAACTTGTATTTTCAATAAAAACAAGAGCTTGAAGTAGCTCTTGTTGTTCAACCTTGTTGAATTTACTTAAAGATTTGTTTCACACAAGTTACATTTTTCATGTAGCATTCAGTCATACAAAAGGATAACTGCATAATCGTCAGACAGTACTTTGACTATAATAAGACATATCAAGGTAAGCTGAGACACTAACTGTTAATAATTTATGCTCATTAGAAACGGCACAATAGTGGGACATATAAAGAGCCAATCTTTATTCATTTAAATAGAGGTCACCCACACTAGGTGTCTTTCTTCTGTAGATTATAAATTGCTTCTCCCTCCGTCTGTCTTTCTCAGTCTTTCTTTCTCCACCCACCATCTCTCAGCGTTTGAGAAAGTCGACTGAATTTAAATGGGATAAATCATAAATCTGATTAGCTGAATATTCTCTGTGATCTGGAGGGCAATATGGAAGAAAGGTGATGAATTGAAAATGATGAGGAGACTTCTTTCATTTTTTTTTCTCTGTCTGTCTTCCCGTCCACCCCCCGTCAGGAGTTTAGTTGAATAATTTACTAGCCAATAATGTGAGGTATTTCATTAGATGGAAAAGCTCTCCGGTGTCAACGGAGACGTCTCCTAATTGAGAAGGCTTTGATGAATCCTGATCAAGACCGTGACAATTTCAACAGTCTCGAGACGTATTACAGTAACCTGTAATTTTGAATGGTTGCCACAGAGGTTTCATACTGCTCCACAAACAGTCATTAACTAGCTATTAACTATTGCCCAAGGTGGACTGAAGCACACTTCCCCAACCTAGATTAAGATGTTGAATTTGGAGTGAAAACTTTAACATAGCTGGGTGTCTTTCTTTGATGGAAACTTTTAAATCATTCTTACAGATAGAATGACAGGACAAGACATGTTGGACCCTTAGGGAGACTAACAACACAACAGAAAAATACAATATACTGTCTCAAGTTGATAAAGGTCAGTACTGTAAAAGGATTTCTGAATGTGGGCATGGATTGTTGGCGTCTGACACCTCTGACACTGCTTGTTCCTCAACAGGATCAGAACTTTTTTTTCTACCTTCCCACAATGAAAAAGAATATACTGCAGCTGAACTGACTTGCCGCTTTACTTCAAAGAAAATAAAAGACTCATATTTAATCATAGCAATCCTTTTTACATTAGGCTGAAGATGCATTTCATTACAGGTTGTAAGGTCAGGAGGCAGCATCGACTTCTAAGCCTGATGACTTCACATTATTCAGTCTTACGCCATTAGCTGCAAAGGTTATTAGCTCAAAGTTTTAGAGCTTTATCAGAGTTTGAGGTTAATGAAAAGGAATGACATAAAGTTAT